>NC_081137.1:24237167-24302167 GCF_958295425.1 Solea solea | reverse complement strand
CTCTCTGCTCTCAAAATCCCACATGCCCTTATGTTCAGTCAGTTCTACAGCAGTGTGTGTGTGTGAGTGTGTGTGTTCTTGTATGTGTTACCTGATCAGGACCTGTTCTGGCATAAACACTGAACTTGTCAGGACCAGTAGACCTTACGCAGACCAAAACCCTGGTACTAAAGAAACATAATCTCATGTCTGAGGAGCTGGTTCAGAAGGAGGACATGTGGACAGTTGGTTTAACAGAAGAGGACACAGAGGACACAGAGGACAGGGCAAGACAGACGCAGATGATCCTCTGTGGTGAGAAGGGAGAAGCCCAAAGATTTGGATTGAGGAGTTAAGCATTAACTGGTGGTGGTTAGGATTAGGAATAATGGTTCATTTAGTCTGTCCACATGAAGGGAAGTCACTTTAAGTCCTTAAAACTGCTGTTCTTCTTAGAACACGTCATTGACTTCCATTCATTTCCATACCTTAACCTTAATTATAACCAGTTAATGACAAGCCTAATCTTAAAATAACTCTATGAAGTAGGTTGCATAAACCTGACACTTCCTGTCTGTCGTGAACATTTTCTGAACGGTTTGTGTACGATCAAACAAACAAGAACAACGATGCCAACAAGGAAACATGAAGAAGAAAAGGAGAAAACGTCTACTGTCAGGACAAAACTCCAGAGGTCAGAGACGAGGAGAAGGCTGAGGGCTGGGTTACAGCACAGGCGCTGAACAATGACGAGAGAAACCTGACGTTTAATGACAGAGAAAGATTAGACGTTGGATGATGAAGCAGTGTATAAAGTTGTGTTTTAGAGTCCACCAGAGTCCCAGAGAATAAATGAGATTTTCAAGCTGCTCTTCTCACAGTTGAAGGTGATAACCCGCGCTGTGGCGAGTCGTAATCCAGCATGCTCTCTGAATAGCTGTGCAGTGTGATTGCAGAACATTCCCTGATAGGACATTAACATGAAGTGTGTGTAACACGGAGCGCCGAGTGGAGCTTAAGTATACGGAGACAATGAAGACACACTCAGTATGTTTACATGCACAGTCGACTCAATTATTGTGCTTTTAACATTCATGTAAATGCAGTGACTGTCAGGAACCAGGAGGGCTAATGTCCAGGGTTCAGAGCTGGTGCTGGGATGTCTGACTCTGAGGTGGCAGTGAGTGAGTGAGTGTGCAGCAGGAGGCTTTATAGAAGGCTGAGTGGAGATATAGAGCAGCTGAGTGAACCAGGTGAGTGGAATCAGCTGATGAGGTGGGTGTGGCTGACAGGCCAGGGTGAGTGGAAATGTTTGAGGTGTGGATGAATGAGGAGTGAAGTGGCTTTTTCTCAGTGTGATGCAGATTATGACAAAAACTAGTAATCAATATTGACACAAGAGGCTGTTGATGCCCCGCCCCCAAACCGATATACCATTCAGATGCATCAACTTCATTTTAGTAAGACACTGTATTTATTGTAAAAACATATTTTCTTGGAAACGTTTGAATTCGATGCTCCAAATGTGTGTGTTAGAGAAACACATGCTTCTGGCCTCAGGCTACGTCCACTTATATGTTTTATTCTTAGAGAGTTTCTATCTGCCAGCCACGCTGCTCCACAGCTGTTAATCTCCTGAATCAGAGACATTTGGAGTTTTAGTTTGAAAACTCTGTGGCTGCACTTTAGTTTGGACAAGCAGAAGAAGAGATTTACTTTCTCACTGGATGTTGTCAGAATGCACCGTGTTCCTTCCATGTGACATCAGCTCGACTTCCAGTGATGATCCATCACGGATATCAAATACACGACTTTTAATAGCTCGACTGATAACTTTCAGCAAAAAATCATCAGCAAAAAAAGAAACAATCTTCCCTGCAAGGGCAGCAATGTAGACCATGTAGACTATATTACAAGCATACCCTGCCCACATGTAATCTGACATGAGTATGTTAGTAAATGATTCTAACATATTATTCGTCCACCCAGAGCTGAGACAATGAATCCTGAAACCACATGAATTTTGTCATATCAATTATTTATTTCTTTATTTTTATCGATGCCAAAGCTCCTACAGCTACATTTCTTGGCTCCTCCCATGGGGACAAAGATGAGAGAAAAAGAGCGATACATGATGGTCAGCCGTGCACACAGACTGCACATCTGTGTGTTTAGGAGCTAATGTTGTCAGGTTGTTGCCCTGGGCGAGGTATTAAGCAGCAATCCTGTAGCCTCGGGCCACAGTAAGACCTGTACTGTCTCCTGGTGCAGCCAGGGGACTCTGTGAGTGTTTCATTGGTCATGACATATGCAGGGGGTGAAGAGGAGGAAGAGAAGTGAAGTAAGGGATGAAGAAAGTTTTGGGTGTGAATACCTGTGTCTTCTTGTCCTTATCTATACGTTTGTAAGTCTGCTGTATTATATATATTCTTTTACAGTTTGCCACGTGCATCATCTTCTCCATGAGCCAAACAGGCTGTGAAAGTGTTCAGGTCAGATGTAGCACACACAAAGTGTCTGTCTGTGTGCTCTCCACAGACCTTTACCTACCTAAAGTTATTATTGCTCAAATCAGGGATTCACTCTTTATATGGATGTTAAAAGCTGCTTTCTCACTTTCACTGCCTCTCCTTTTGCCTCATATTTATTTTTATCTCCACATCCACCTTTCACTCACATAGGTCCACCTCTTTCACTGCGTATCACTCTCTTTTAATTCTCTGCTTCTCTTGAGAGGCACTGGAGACAGGATGGGGCTTAAACATCAGGGGAAATGGGGTGATATTGCATTTTGACACACCTCACATTATTTCCCCTCCAATTTCACTGCTCGTGACAAATGTAGGACTTCCTTCCCCCTGCATCTCCTCCTCTAACCCGCTCTCTGTGTCTCATTGTTCTGATGTGTTGCATGTGGCTGCAGATTGCACTATGCCTTCCTTTAACTGCATAACAGAAGCGAGCTACGGCTGCTTATGGACGTGAAAGAGAGTTAGTAAAAGATTATTCCTCTGTAACTAATGTTGCACTGCATGCTCACAAAGAAAATGGTTCAGACTCTAAGTTAAACTTCAGCTCATGCAAACTCACATATGTTCTTCTTATGGTGGAGTTAAAGAAGAGATCTACTCGTTCTGGATTCAACAAATGCTGTATTACATTTATTTAATGACTTAAAGTTTCATTTACAACAAGAATAAATGCTGTTCATCAGAACATCAATCAACAAACTAAGAATTATTAATTGTCTGCATTAAAACAGGTTATATAGGGTTAGTTCTCCCTGCATGTGCTGTTACCGCTATCACAAAATAAGAGGAGCCAATGTGAGTCTAAAGGATCAGCTGTAAGCGAGCGTGTCTCGTTACAGTGCTGACATTTAAAAACAGTAAGTAGAAGCTGTTTGTGCTCACTGATGATGCCCCACAGTGATCTCCAACGTCACCGTGGATGTAAACACACAAAACATTCCAAATAAACTGCAAACGTGCTGTTTGTTAGTCAATTTGTACTTTAACTCAGAGCAAGTGTTGCGTTGTGTCAGAACTGCGTGAAAAACATGACACAAGACACCGTGTGGATGAAATCCTCTTCATTATTGTGTTTGCAACTAAGTGAAATAATCCAGTTCCTTTGTGCAATAAAACACGTCATCATTTCTACACAAAACCCCAGAGAACAATGCAGTGGAAATGTTCTTCTGTTGCTGTTACACTGAGTAATCAGTTTTAACATCATAATGACAAGTTTAAGCCAAAATGTTCAGATTAAAGCATTTTGTTTATTCACTGTGACCAAGGCAAAAAAAAACAAAACAAAAAAAACAGGATGATGCAAATTTTTGCAATGCTCCATTCAGTAAACACCAGCGGCCGTGCAGGTGTTTGAAATGTTTGCTGCTGTCAGGGATTTAATCCTGTTTGTAGAGAAAAAGACGAGCACGTCAGATTAGGTGGTGTGAGAATGATAAAGTCTGGATGAAAAGTGCATGAAACCACTACATATGCAGTTTTATATTAGTCTGTTATTGTGTTGAGGTTACAGTCATATAGTTCTATAGAGTTTGAGAAATAAAAGTATTATGATATAATCATGTTATGGTTACATTTACTACTTTTCTAACACAGCAGTGACTCTCATGCTTTTGTGCATCAGTCTACAGTAAACTGCATTTTTAAACATGAAAGCAAACAGCAACTGTCTTAATTAAAACACACGTGACCTGATGTAGAATTGGTGCAGCTTGTTATTCATTGTGACTCTGGAAACCCAGTGAGGAACGTAACAGTTCTATCACAGTTTACAAAACACCTGCAGCATTCCAGTGTAACGTAACATCAGATAATTAGTGGCACTTTTAAAACCGTCCCCTCTCTGCAGTTGGCTCTATACTTGTCTCCCTTGAGTGTCTGACAAGCAGAAGTTTGGTCTGTGAGGTGAGGAGGTGACTCCACTGGGAGTCCTCTCCCCAGTAATTGGCTGTCACACACAGCTTCCCAAAGTTGGAAAATCAGATTTTTTGGCATCCGTGACCATGGGGGGGTAAGGCCAGGGATAATCTGGCAGGGTGAGGGCTTTAACTGCAGGTGTTAGTGTGTGTGCTTAACCTCTTGCTGGCATTCTCTGTGCCTCTCTGCCTGTCGTTCCTTCACTCTCACTGTAACGTTGTACACACTGTCTCTGTCAACACTGTCAACAAGCTGCTCAAAAATCCACTCCCTTCATTTTCCATCACTTTTACACTCCTGGGATAATGAGACGGTGATTTACTCATCACACTGAATTAAAAGCAACTGTTAAGCTTTAGTTTAATAAAAATCATATTAATGAGCAGGGTATTTTTTTCATACAATAACTTCATACTCAACTTAATGTAAGAAAAAGCCAAAACAGTTGCACTGTGCTGTACCTAAAGTCATGTGACCCATAATAATACTAAACCTTACATTAAATCTCATATCAAGCAAATTATATTTAAAACATACTCATCCAGAAAAGACTTCCTGCATCTGAGGTTGATTTTTTCTTTCTTTGGAATAATAATCAGAGACAAACTGTGATACTGGCAGCAATAACTATATTTTTAAATCCTGGACACCTGGGTCCTTAAAGAAAAGGAATTATAATTGAGCCTAAGTTAATTTGCTCAGATCAGTCTGTTCTCCCTGGGATGCTGATGCAAAAACGCTTCTCTCAGTGTTTGTGCATGTGTTCTCTTCTGTATGTGCTTTGTATTTCAGGCGACGCCACAGTCATCAGTGCCAAACTATCACGGCGAGTATACACTTCACTACTGCAGCCATTTAAACGCTTTCTGTTTGCACACAGCTATCACTGCAGGAGCAAGTTACAGTTCAGAAAAAGAAAAGTGTGACTGCACTATTATTGTAATGTACTCACATTAACATGATTGCAGTGTTTAAAGCATTAAAACCACTGTTTAAATGCTGTCGTCCGGTGTTTCCCAGTCCTGGTCCTCGGGGAAGTCGGCTCCAACACACCTGGTTCACATGAACGGCTCGTTATCAGGCTTCTGCAGAACTCTGATGCCGAGCTGATGATTTGAATGAGGGCAGAGTTCCCTGAGGACCAGGACTGGGAAACACTGCTGTGGTACAAGGTTTCCAGTGGAAACCATTTCTTGCTATTACAGAGATTTTGTTAGTCTGCTCACTCAGAGAACCATGGTTACACTAGAGTAACAGAGTGCAGCTGACCCTGTCATGGGTTAAACTGCTACTCAGTAACTTAATCCATAATCCACGTTTTAGTTTTTTTTGTTCAATTCCTCTGAAAATATCTTCTCCAGACTGTTTTCACACCAAGGAATGAATCTATAATTCATCACTATCATACAAACTGCAATACTAACCCGTCATAAACAGTAACAGGAGAGTTTATTAGATTTAAACATATTTAACAGAGGAGGTGAGAACAGTTTTAATTATGTAGCATCAGTGAACGCTTTTATGTTGAAATGAAAGTGTGGACACGGCCTACGTGAGTTTAAATATACTTCTGCCTTCACTCATTGTTTAATGAAATGATAATAAAGTCTGACATTTAAATAATTGGTAAGAACATCTTCATACATCATGAGGAAATGTTGAAAGTCAGTGTTTTCTGTCTCTTGCTGTGACTTATACATGTCTTATACATATTGTGTCTCCTGGCTGCACTCGAGATCTGCTGGAGATCCACGAGAGCTGTGGGACTTTCATATGCAACAATAAGCCAGTTGCTGTTAGTTGTGATTGGATTTCATGCGTTCTGTTCTGTTACGTTGGATTTCCTCACTTTCTTTAAACCTTAGTGTCAAGACTGGATAAGAGGAGAACCTCGAGCAGACTATCTGCAGCTTCAGGGCAGCAGAAATACGGTTTCATGGATAAAGACTAAAGATGATTAGCAGCTGTGTCAGTGGGCTGGTGTGACGGAAATCAGGAAGGGTGTGAAATACGGTATGTCTCAGTAGCTTTGAGAACTTCATCCACTTATCACTTCACAGGGACAAGTGAGGGAGGACTTTATTTTTACTTCACCTTTATTTACTTGGCCTGGAAACTTCCACTGAAGGAAGAATGATATCATAAACCATTTAAGAACTATTGTGGAGGATCATGCTGCTTATATAACATGTTTTTTTTTTACCATTTAAAGATAATCTACTTGTAGCAGAGGCTTCAGATGTTATATTTGATGACATGAGTACAGCTATGAGTCTGCCGTTGGTGTTTTTTTCATCCAGTCATCCACAAGGACTGTGTGCTATCGTCTGCTGAGATGATGAAATTTCAGTATAGAAAATAAGTAAAGTCACTTGTTCTGGTTTATTGCATAGTTTATGAATAAAAGCCCCATAACTGATGTTGTTGCACCTAAAGTCAAACTGATCTACTTTAAATTAAAGTGCCTGTTTTATCTGTAAAACTCTAATTTCACTTTTGACCAAGCTTCACTATTCACGTGTTTGACTTCATGAGCTATCTCGTCTGTTTATTTCTGTCTACGATCGAAAAAAGACTGGAGAGGCGAGATGAAAGGAATACATTTGAACTGGTTTGATACCAAAGGAGCCAGTAGTACAGTACACTGTCAATAGCCTGAGGCTTCAGGGAGCATGAATGCACTGAAATGGCAGCAGAGTGAATCAGAACCTGATGCAACTCTGCCTCAGGTGCTCACATGAAGTAAGTGGTGTATTTTGTTGAGAAGCACAAATCATACTTACCAGGCTGAACTGGTCAGAGGTGAGAGCCTCGTATCACCTGTGTGACCGAGAGAAGGGGGCGAGAAGATAAGTAAGCATGTTATATGACGACCACTTGCTTTAGTTTGAATCCTCTCCGCTAGACTCGGTATGACTGGGGGTTGCAATGTTCAGCCGTGAAACAAACCACACAACACACGCGCATGTTTTTGTTGTGTTTACCCACAATGCCCTGCGTTGTAGTCCGCTTCCTGCATTTTGTTCGGTTGAAGCAAACCGTGTTTGGGGAGTTTGGGGAGTTTGGGGTGCGGCGCGATCACTGCCGACCTTCCGAGCAAATGAACTAGGATTGGATTTAGAAGGTCTGGTGTGAACGCACCATGAATCCGTTCAGGTTACACCATGTGAAGTAATTCTTCAAGTTCGGCAACAGTTTTCTTTTTCAGTGAAGAAAAGTCTAACCCAGTCTGATAAGCATGTGTGTTATGTGTGTGTGTGTTCTTTAGTGATGGGTACATGAATGCATGTGCACACACAGGCACAACATTACCCGCACACCGTGAGCAGTCACTGTTACTGAGGTAAATGTGGCCACAATAACATGAATAAAATGTAATAGGTTGACCATTTAATAATTCATAGGAAGGATGTGAAGGTGACAGTGTTTCAAACTCAAACCCAGGGTGAGAGTGTGCAGCGCCAGAGAGACTGAGATTACATGCGACTTACAGCGCGGCTCTGTCAGCTCACCAGCACCGAGACTCTAAGGAATTGTGACTCTACCTGAGACTGATATAAACTCTTCTTCCTCTATCAAGAAGAACACCGTCCTCAGCACTTGTTCTGGATCTGCAGACAAGGCGTCGAGAGAGTTGAATCCTTCAATCTTCTCTTGTTTGTTGCAAAGGGAAACAGATAAAGGCTGTGGTGTCAGTAGTCGACAGTGTTTGATGTTAATCATTATTATTGTGAGTCCTTTTCATTGGATAATTAAAAGAAAGTCATTAATGGTCTGAGATTTTTCACAGTTTTAACTTAGCAAAGATTCACCCTCTCATCCATGGCTGCAGCCAAGTGAGCAATGAATTCAATGATTAATGTCTCTACTGTTTAATGCACGTCCATGTACAATTTGTACAAATCACTATAGAGATGTTGTACATTAATTCAAATGCTCTAAAGGAAATCTTAAAAGAGATATAGACCACTCGTTGAGCATCATCCATTTACCCAGAAATGAGCTGAAATGTTGTCACTGTGCTTTTAACTGATCACATGATGTAAAATGTTCATTTACCTCGATACAAAGTGTGTTTCTGTGCCTAAATTTCGATGATTCAGATGTATGATGTATGATGATACTGAAATGCTTCAGTAACACTCACTGAACATGCGTTCAGTGAGGAACATCCTTCTCTCACTTCTTTTGACCAGCTTCTTCTCTGCTTCATTCAACTCTGTCACTTCTGCTTGCACATGCAAAATCACACTCAGTAAATTCTGTCATTGTATCTGACGGATGAAACGGAGACAATATGGTGATATGTGCCCACATACATCAAAGCCTCCGAGTTTCAAATCTTTGATTTCCTTTACATTCCCATCACTTCCTCCCCCAGGATGAGCCAGTGATCTAAGCTGAAAGGCTCTATCTTCCACCTGCTAGTTTCCCTCAACAACCAGCAGCACCAGCACCAGCTCACGCTCTCTGATGTTTGCTGACTGTGTCGTGTCTTCATGGGCGTGTGCTTATCAAACATGCACCACACAATGGGGCCTCAGCAAATTGCCTCTCCTGCTGTGGACCCTCCTGTGTTGTTATGGAGATCATTGATAAACTGCACTTGATTAGAACCACTGTTCAACTGCTTCATAACACACACGTCTGACCAATGACCGATGTCTAACCAAGAGGAACCGCTGGAGTTCAAACTGAGACTCAGAATGGGGAAGAAACGTGATTTATGAGGTAAACACAAATAACTCTGAACGAGTCCTAACATCAGTCAACATTGTCCTGAGGAGTCTCAGACACGGCAGCTTCAGGTCTTCTTCTCAAACACAGAATATCACTTTCACATATGATGTTCCCACTTAGAGAAAAATAGACAATAAAACACAGCTTATATGAGTGGACACTAGAGGAGGACTAGAGTCCGGTTGCAGGTGACGCCTCTGAGTCTTCAACATGGCACCAGTCAAATCAGACAGGCTGGTCTGAGTGTTTTAGAGACTGATGATAAACTGCCGTTTTGACATATAATCTGTAGGTTTTACAGAGAATGGTTTGAAAAGAGAAGTTATTACAGTACAGTGTTACAGTACAACCAGAGTTTGCACAAGATCATCTCTGATCAACACTTGAAGAGGATGAGCTCCAGCAGCAGAAGACGAGCATTCCATGTGAGTGTAGAGTCGCAGCAGCTGCTTTAACGATTCGTTCATTCACTCGTGAACTGACTTTTAAAAACCAAAGAAGTGAATTTAAACAGATTTCACTGGTTAGTGTCTCTGTAATCAAACCAAAGTGACATCATCCACTGACCCTCTTGAAAATGCACCACATGCTCAGTCTGACTACAGTGGGCAGACGCTGAAGGCATGAGTGAAAAATCCCGTTACTCCCGGTAGACTTTCAGCAATGCACCACAGGGCAGAATCACCCTGTTGCATCAGCCAAAGAAGCAGCAACAGCTTTCTAATTGCCTGCAGGACACATACTGGTCCTGGCTGCAGGGAAAAAAGTAAATTATTAAATGTTCTGTGGAAAACTCAAGAATAAATCATTCCAAAGGGTTGTGCATCACTCCGTCTGCCTTTAGCTACGAGTCCGGTCTGTTTTTGAGTGAAAATCAAAGGAAACATTTGGAACAGATCTTCGTTTGACAGCCTAATTGTTGTAGATAACGTCAGGTGAAATGTGTAACCATGGTGACTGGCAGCATTTTTAATAAGCACGTTGATGATGCGTTGAAATGTTGTGTAATATGTGCTTACAATGCAATATGGGCAATCTCTCTAACGCCTTTTTAATCGAAAATATACAACTGTTGACATTTTCTGTACATTAGCCCATGCTATCTGTGCTTTTCTGTTATCACAGAAAAGCCTTAATGGCAAAAATGACTGCTGTAACATTTAGAGAATACATTTCCTCAGAGAACGTCGAGATAATCTGATCTGTGTGACCGCTCAGGAAACTGAGTTTACGAAGCACATTATAGCTTCACAAATTCAATGTCTGTACATCCGATATTTAAGTGAAGGCGGCAAGGTTTCAAAGGTAAACATCGGGAACCAGAAGAAATCAAACATGAAGAGAACACAGAGGGAAAGCAGTTGAAAGGAAGGAACATCAGAAACTAGATTTCAACTCAAATCTTTAAAACACCCTGAACATTACGAACAGGAAAGAACAGCTTGTCTTGATTTGTTCTCCAAGGTTTTGTTTCCTGGACTGAACACAGTGGCAGGGACAGTTATAGCCTGATAGAGAGGTGTATCCAGAGGTTGACCTTTGTGAATGTCAGTAGCTATAGGTTTATAATCCCAGACGTTCATTATCGAGACACTGCCTTTAAAAAAAACTCCTGAGAAGTGTTTACAAAGATCAAGATGAAGGTGAACTAGAGTCGCGCTTTAATGTAAATGTCCCGATTTACAACGGAAAAGCTCAATAAAGGATAATGCACCATTTTTTTGAAGGTAGACACACACACACACACACACACACGCACTGTTTGTTTGAATTCTGCAAACAAAAACATGTGTAGTTTCAATAATATGTGACACAGTAACAACTATGTTAAACGTACACGGGTTGAAATTTAAATCTCTTTTGATAAAGTTAGGATTTTTAATATACAGAACTGTGCAAACGGCTCGAGCAACTAAAGCTTGACTTGAATAAACCTGGAGTGATCGGCCTCTTTTTCACAGCACAGATTTGAGAGCGTGAAATAGTTGTGCAAACACAGGTTTTACCAATAACGTTAATTAGTGTTCCATTCCAGGTTTGAGAGCCAGGGTCGTCGTTAGTGTGTAAGGTTTGCTCACACTAAATACTTTAACTTGTACAAAATGGTTTTTGTTTTCTCTGAAAACAGTTCTGTTGAATGTAGTCCATTATATATATATTTTATTTGTATCTCCTGTGTTTAGGCTGCTCTGCCTGAGGCGAGTATCTGTCTAAACATTAAAGCTTTAGTCCATCATCAGTGTATAATGCTGACACTGGCACAATTAGTGCTGAGCAGAGTGGATGAGTGTTGTTCCTCCGTGTTGACCGATGTAATGAGTACACAAACAGCAGATTAGGGCGTCGCACGCCTTACTGCCTCTAAAAGGCAGCGAGGCACTGAATGATTCAATGCTTTGTCTAGAAATGATTCACCTTGTCTTTCCATGTTGACAACATAGAGAGGAGAGCTGCTCTGTCCCAGGTCCAAATGTGTTAACAAGGTGCAGGACAACATTCTGGGACATTCTCCAAAACCTTTTTGGAGAATGTCCAATGTTTGGCTGCATATGTGCTGCATACCACTGCCGAGGATTCAAGGTGAGGAAACAGATGTCAGACCTTTGCTTTCACCGTTTTTAAATGTGTCTCCAGAGACGAACCACATTCACTTTCACATGTTCACATTCTGTCTTGTTCATATTTCTGAATTTTAATTCAACTTCTGATTACAGCAGGTTTATGTTGTTCACTGAAGTCGTAGAGCTAACCACTTGCTTTGTTTGATCTCATCTTCGTAGTTTCTACTGTCTCTTACCATTTTCACCTTCTCTAAGTTTATCCCTCACTGTCACTCTCTAAGTTCACCTCTCCGCTGCTTTACACGACTCCTCCTGCTACCTGATACCATGCTCTTTTCCCTGCAGCCTAACTAATGCTGCTTTGAATGATCCAGCCACAAAAAAGACAAAGGAAGCAAACTGCAGACATGGTCTTCTTGTTCTTTGTTCATGTGTATCCAAGTTGTCCGGACATGACAAGAAACTTTTCCTCCTTTCTCCGAGAAGAATGTAACACTGAGTTTATCTTTCCCCCGTCTCTGTCTTCAACACATCATTAGCACTCCCATCCAAAGCATCCTCTCTCCCTGAGACTGTATGAGGCCCAAGTTGCCTCCTCAAGCAACAATTGCCTCCTACGAGAACTTCACTCGTCGTGTCTTACCCGGCATTAGGATGTGGGTGAGGAGAAGTCTGCGTGTCGAGGGAAAGCAGAAACGATTCACATGGCATCTCAGTTTCTCACTGACAGGGAAGTCACAAACTTTCTGTGCCTGTAAGTGAAGTGTACATAAACAGACACTGTTAATCCTGTAATCCTAATCATGCTGTGGAATATTCTGTTAATGATAGATGGTCGATTGGACACAATAATTGAATTGTTTCACTTGTAATGTAATTGTTTGACCACAGAACACAAACCAAACAGACGTATAGTGAGAGTTGTGAAAGCGAGCACAGCGGCAAAATCACGGCAAGGAAAGACGATCAAAGAGAATGGAAGAACTTAAGGTTTCCAGAGGGTTGTTGTTGTGTCCAAACTGACACTTCTTGTTCTTTCATTTCGACCAGAATGTGAGTTTGATCAGTTACTGTAAAGTGGATTCGTCAGTCCTGATTCTTCAGCTGTCATTGCAAAGAAATGATTTCACAGCCAGAAAATAGAATTCATTAAACACATGAAAGGTGAAGTTTTGCTCAATAAACTTATTTTGTTCACAAAGACGTTTGAAATGAGTGAAACTCTGCTAATTAACAATCTGACAGCGCTGTGCTCTCTATCAACCACTTACAGATATTACATAAAGATCAAATCTGTCACAACACAATAACAAAATGGATGATTTGGAAATAAGAAATCCTAGAATAAGTGAATCAAGAAAAGAAACAGTACAATAAAAAAGAATAACACACAACACAAAAGAATGGCCTTTTGTATATATACTTACATATATATATATATATATATATATATATATATATATATATATATATATATAACCCTAATCCTACCCCTATGTGAGGTTGTTTTGAAGTCTTGTAAGGAATTGAAATGTGCAAGATTTAGGGCAAGTGTGTGACATGGCAGCTGAGAGATTGTCCTGCCCTGATTCCCCACTTCCATTTTATTCCAAGTGTTCTTTACAAAGACATGAAATCCCCTCCAACTTTTCCTCTCTGTGTTCCTTGAAGGATCAACAAAGTATCACCTTGTTTCCACATTGTACTGAGGGGCACACATCCAGGGTGCTTGAAGGTAGCAGCAGAAGTTGGGAGCGACTGGAAGATTCTTGATCAAATACAAGAGCACAATGTGGAGTTGGTGGACTCAAAATAATCCATAAAACATTGCAGTGAACAGAGGCACGGGTTTGAACTAGAAGCAGCGCCGAGTGCACTCGAGTCTCTCGTGAGGTTAGCTGGAGGACACGGTTTCCAAATCTCGTGTGGAGAGACGGAACTGAGGAGAGTATAATCAGTGAGGTTAGAAAAGTTTGTGGGAGAGTGGAAGTGGATCATGGCGGAGAATAATTACTTGTTATCAACCTTCTCTTCAAACTAGCTGAAACACAGTGTTTCACCTAAATGCACCCACTGTTCTGCGACTACGATAGGAACACTGCTGGGGGAAGAGAGGGGTGTGTGTGTGTGTGTGTGTGTGTGTGTGGTCATGCACAATGTAAATTAGAAAATATCAAATAAAAATGATTTGTTTTTTTCGTACAGTAATCCGGGGCCTTGCTTTACCGAGCTGTCATCTTGCTCCACCATGTTTCTACAACAGCCCAGAAAAACAAAGCAGCCGCAGCCAGAACAAAGAAAAGTGGGCTGCGAGGGCCACCATAGCTGAAGAGGCAACAATCAATCAATTTATGTTCAGATTATTTGGTAACGCTACATCATACGCAGTAAAGTAACAACATGGTAATAGTATGATTATACTTTTTTAATACCATCTTATTTCTAATGCAGTTTCCAGCTTAGTAATAACATAGTAATCACATCAAGAAGATCATTATTACATTAATATCATGTTATTTCAAGTAAAAGCTAGATTATAGCTTGGTAATGATAATTACTGTAATACCTTCACATGAGAATGTTGCTATTACAATATTGTTACTGTGTCTGTTCCGCTCTATATGTAAGCAATCATACACCAGAGACAGTGGGAGACAGTGCTGTTGTACTGAAACACGTTTTTTATTTAAACAGTTACATAGCTCTGCCAACTGACTTAACTGTTGCCTAGCAACACAAACATTGCTTTGGTGTTTGTATGAATCTGGTGAGTTAACAGCACGTCACTGTTCACTGCTCTCACTACAGTAGATCATCTCCAGTAACTCGTTAATAAACTTTCACATTTCCTGTCAAGGCTTTATTTAGGGTGTCGATGTTATTCAGTATCTCACGGTGCCATCACCTGCCACCTAACATGAGGTGTTCACCTCACGTCTTCCCTTCACCTGACATAAATAAGCACACTGGTAGCTTTAAAAGTATATTTATTTACACACAGAGAGAGACACTAAAACTCCTGTGGCAGGTGAGAGTTTTATCTTTTATTCCTGGAAGAATATCAAGACCATTATTAGCAGATCTTTCTTCAGAAACTTAAAAAATACACATGAAGTGGGAACTCTCTATGCTGTTAACATGGGCTCCAAAATTAAAATTAAAAATCTGAGGGAACGCGGCAGCAGCAGCAGCAGCAGCAGCGGTGTGCATACACACACACACACACACACGCATGCATCCAGTGTGAACCAGGTGTAAGAGTGTAGGTTATTGGCGCCTGACAGTCAGTGTAATTATTGATTATTATGGACACCTGTGAAGCAGAGTGATACTACAGTTATAAGCCTCAATGCAGCATCATGGAAAGCCTCTGGTCCAATCAAATGATTGATGCTTGTAACTGTTGTATAACTGTTGTATAACTGTTGTATAACGTATAACTGTTGTATAACTTAAGATACAACTTATGTAAAGTGCACAGACACTCCCTCACTCTTTACTGCCCAAATGTGAAGCATTTATTTTAGGAGCCCAACAGCAGACTATACTGACACAAGGGGCTGATAGTAGGACTAAAACCGTTCACTCTCTACCTGACACACACACACACACACTTGCACACGCACACACTTGCACACGCACACACACAAAAGGGGCTCAAAAGAGGACAAAGCCTGAAGCTCTCAGTAGGGAATCTATCCTTGGAAAGATGGATTTCAGAGTGGAAGCACCACTCTCTCCCTACCTTCCCCCCTCTTCTTTCCTTTTTTCATCCCTCTCTCTGCACTTCAAGGTGAAAAAATGATCAGCTGCAATCAGGGAAAAATGTCAGCTTGAGATGCACAGACACACACACACACACACTCACACACACACACACACACACGTTGTTTCGGATAACCTCTGTATCGAGGGCACAGCTGTATCCAATTTATGGCTTTCATGGGGTTTAGCTGCTGCTGCAGATTCTGTAATCATGTCATCCAGGTAAAACACGTGCAAGGATTTGAGGAAACTGTTTATTTGTCTGACACAACATCTTGTTAGTGTTGGATGCTCCGGCACACAGATGATGACAAACAAACAGGCTCATGTAACTTGACCTGTATAGAAACAACCTGGCAAACATTTGTGTGAAAGAATCCTAAATAAAGACTTTAATAGCAATGTCGGCAGCCCTCTAACTGCCAATTAACTCATGTTAATTGGCAACGCTGTTATCTCTCAATCGCACCAGCCTCCCCGGTTTGCCCCCTTCTCTTCCCCCCAGAAAAGGCGGAGCTTGCGTCGCCCCCTGGTGTGTGCCGTCCTAAACCAAAGCTGTGTCTCATTTGTTGTATTTTCTTTTGAAACGCTGTGCAACAGCAAGGGACACGACAGTAACTAAATGGTTATTATCTGTGTCACAACTGCACAAGTGCCAGAGCTCCAGCTCAGTCTGGCTGCTCTGGATTCTGTTCGACTGGCACTAAATCACCTTAACCCTCTCCCAAGAACACACACACACACACACACACACACACACAGATGCCACATAAGCCACTGAATCACACAGACCAAATGTGACAGGATAGCAAATCTAACTGTAAACACATTTGCAGTTAATCCTGAAACAGAAAAGGTCGTTAGAAAATGCAACAATAATGGGAACTAAAAAACTAATTCATCTCTGGAGAGCTGGGAGGAGCTTCAGTGATGCTGCTGCTGCTGCTGCTGCTGCTGCTTGACCAGAGAGAGTTCTTAGTGATGGTCAACAGTTACCTACAGTTTAAACAGCAGTCATATGTTTGAAAGTGAAACATCTTAAGGATTACGGGCCTGGTGAGGAACATAATGGCAGACGTGTTTTCTTCTTTCAGGAGGCTACTTGGTATTTCAGACGAGTTCTTTTGAATATCTTGCTGAGAAAAACCTAAATAATGGAAAAGGTGGTGGGAGGAAAGTGGAGTCAGACTTCTGAGTGACTGAGTGGACGATTGAACCGGACGGGTAAAAGGAAGTATTAGTGGAAGTTATATTATGAAATTGCATGAAGGGTCTTAGTACTGAGGGGTAATGAGTAAATAGCTCTGTCTATATTCATTTCTCTCAACTTATTTCTTTTTAAATGCATAAGCACATGGTCTTTTTCCTTTAATCACTGCCATTTGCCAGAGATAGGAAAGGTTAAAAGGATCAGTGGTTTTTATAACTGACGTCTCCTTTCCATTACGCGGGCTGCGTTTTCTATTATCCTGACACGACGTATCATTGCAAACATTAAAGCTGTAGTGACAAGGTTTATAAACTCTACATTCACACAGTATCAAGGTAATATTTCCGGATCACTGGAATGGTCTCACGCAGTCGCTGTGACTGAAACCTCAGCGACCTTCACATCGCTGCTTAAGTGTATCCAAGCAAAAGTTAGGGGGTCAAAGCAGAACGGGGGGGGGGGGGGGGGGGGCTTCTTTCAACGGAACACCACGGGAGAAGGGTGCCCACCTGAAACCCCCCGCCCCACTCAAGAAGAAAGACACCACTGATAATTCTTGGGTTTCCAACATTAAGTCCTATGAGATGAACTGTACAGGATTAGGAAAGTGTTTTAAGTGTTTGTTAAACCTGGTCCTCAGATCATCCTCAGATGATCAGCTCGTTATCAGGCTTCTGCAGAGCTTTGCTGACGAGCTGATCATCTGATCATCAGGTGTTGGAGCAGAGCACAGTTCCCTGAGCACCAGGGTTGGGAAACACTGGTTTAAGGTAAGTGTTTTCTTCCATGATGTCCACATCGATGGGCCTATCAATGAAACACGGGGGTGTGAGGGAGGTGAGGGACGCTTCATGTCCCACTCAAGAGGAAAGACACCAGTGCAGATTCTTGGGATTCAAACATCAGGTCCAATGAGTTCAACTGTGAGCATGCTTATGAATGTTAAGTATAACATTTTACAGATCTGTTTGAATCCCTCTTTACTTTATTTGTCTTTGTTTATACAAATATAATTTTAGACCAGGTTTACCTGTCTCATGTTCTCCCAGAGACTTTGTACCATCACGTTAGCCTGAGTTTCTTAATGATGTATTCGTTATGTGTCAGAGTCTTGAGTATATAGATCTGAAACACAGATCTGCTGCAGCTCCAACAATGGTATGTATTCACTGTGTGGAACAGAACCAAACTGATACCATTGTCTTTCATGACCGTGGGGTAAGATGAGGATGTATAAGCAGACGAGTTAACACTGAAAGAGCTCTGCATCACACACAGATGAAATTATTTGCACTTCACAGTTGTGGGAGGAAAACTGTGTTCATGCTTCCATCGTCGACACGTTGCAAGATCACATTCAGGACTCTGTCCAATTTGCTTTGGTGAAAAACTAATCAAGAGGTCTTCACAGGAGACCAGTTTATAGAGATGTAAAGATTATATTTGGATAGGAGCTTTATTGTAGCTTTAACAGCTGGGTTTCTATGGTAATATCATGATTTAAGACCTGTCAGGTATATGTATGAATGTTCTGGTTTCCTTTCATTACATTGCCTTGTACTGTGTGAGCATCACATGCAGCAGTGTCCCTTCCCTGCACCTGATTCAGATGATCAGCTCGTTATCAGGCTTCTGCAGAGCTTTGATGACGAGCTGATCATTTGAATCAGGTGTGTTGGAGCGGGGCAGAGTTCCCTGAGCACCAGGGTTGGGAAACACTGACATACAGAATAGTTCTGTGAGTGAATAAGTTTGGCAGTCGTTTGAAACGGTGAAACATTGATAAAGCGTCTCAGTTGTGTTGGCAGCCGTGATACACTGATCAAATGATTGTAGGATGAACAAGGTACTGATATTCCAATGTAACAATGCCTTATAAAAACTGAGGGCGTCCAGATTCACCATTTATAAAAGATTATCATCATCTGTTGCACAATATCAGCTGTCAATCCCACTGGTGTCCGCTCGTTGTGATGTGTGCTTTATTGTCGTCTATTTTCCTCGAAATGGGAACATTATTTACAATCATGTGCCATCGAAGAAGAACTGAAACTTGCAATTGAGATGTGAACAAATGATGAGTCAGCTCACCTTTTGTAACCTGTGGAATTATCTCTGGTGTTTTTTCACTATATTGTTACTTTGTAACAAACCAGAAGACGACGATCACAGTGGATCTTTACCTCAAATGAAGACACTGGAGTACAGTAGGTTATCCAGGAATGTGAAGAGCTCAGTCACAAAGGCAGCAAAAGAGGCAACAATCACAAGAGTCTGATCAGAGCACAGCCTTGAGCTGCCACGTTGAAAATGAATGAAATACAGAATTTGTGATCATGCACTGAGCTTTTCTCACCTTTGCTTAGGTCTTGATGTTATGTTCTTTTATTGCCTCTCGTTGGTTGTAGTTCCTGTTTTTCTTTCACTTCATCAGAAGATATTGATCTTGATTAATTCATCATAATAACCTCTGAATTAAAAGTTTTTACAGTGTTAAATCCAAGATGACACACATTTATAATTAAGGCTGTGCTTTCCCTGTCACTCGCTCTCTGTGTTACTTTCCCTGGCCTTTCACTTGACTTTCACCACATGTAAAATCATGTTCCACATTAGTGTTTGCAAATGTCAAAAATATTGTATTTGGATTTGTGAAAATGTCTTGTTTGTTCTCACAGTGCTGAAAACAAAGATTAATTTAATGAGTCTCTGTTGTTCTGACATCGATATGTGAGTTATTTGTCAACAAAGAGGATTCTTGGTATCTCACACGCAGAAATACCACGCCACAAAATCCTAAAATACAACCAAAGCATCTCCATTTTATAGCACATGCAAAGGAAGTCATGTCAGGATGTATGTTATCTAACTTATCACAACACCTCGTAACACAAAACATAAAGTATCCCAATGTAAACTATTCAGAAACCTTGGTGAGGCAAATTAAACATCACACACAACTGTTACTGTTCTGGTTACTTTATCAACCACAAAAGACGTGAACTGGAGAGGGAAAGACAACCGCGGAGAGAAGGCGCCGAGTGAGTTTACAGTTAATGATAGACAGAAAACTACGGAGGAAGAAAGTGAACCAGGGAGAGCAGTGAAGACGACAGAGAAGCAAGACAATCCCCATCCACGGCCGTATTTAAGAGTCTATGATGATTAAAGGCGACAAATCTTATTTTGTTATTACAAGTTATTAAACAAAAGTATTGTTTATCACTGATGGTTCACTTTTTTACTTTTGTACTTAAGTTCATTTCAGAGCTTGTACTTTCTTACTCTTACTTCAGTGGAGGTACATAATGTGAGTACTTTTGCCATCTCTGAAGATATGTAATGATGCATGAAGTCAGAAATGTTTTCATTTCTTTCATCCACTGTCTGATCTTCTGCTTCATTTCTAAATGCAGTCATTTTGACACTCATGGAGATATAAGAGGATTGAATGAGCTGGCAGACCTTCAGGGATCGCTGTGCTGTTGGACACAGTTCTCAGTCACGCCTCCAGTAACACTGCTAATAGAGTAAATCAATTAGATGGACCAGATACTTGGATCCAGAGGGGCACAGTGGGGTTTCCATCTCTTCATCTGGGTGACTCACACATAAGCAATGGTAAGTGCAGTGCCTAACTTTGTACATAACAGGAGATCTAGAGAGAGACTTAAATCCCTGCTTTAAGTGTTCTGAGCCCCACAGTATTCCATTCACTCGCCACACAGCAGCCTGATATGAAAGCTAATCCCTGGAACTGTATATCAACCATCTTGTAATGAGTTCCAAACCAGCAACAGCGATCAGACCCTTGCCTGGTTTACATGCAGATGTGATGGTCATTCATTTAGATATGCAAATGCTGCAGCAACAAAAACAACGAGCTGTTCCACAATAATGGAGATGTGTTCAAAGCCTTGTCGATATTCGTTCATAGATTTAATTTGCTATTCCTGTTGTGATTTATTAATTGCTGCATTCAGTGTGCGTGGAGGCTTTGTTATTGTTGTTGTCCTCTGGCTGTTTGTCTGGACCAATTATGGCTGATCCTCCCGGGAGTAGACTGGACTCTTCAGATGTCTGTTTATAATCTATTGATTCCTTTCATCTCTGGTTGCTGCTGCTGCTGCTGCCGGTGCGTGTGCGTGTGTGTGTGTGTGTCAAAGACAGATGGGGGTGGGTGGTTGTGTCTATGTGTTGGAAATGAGTCGATCTCATTTACACTTGTCGCCTCACTCGTCAGGGTAGGGAGGGGTGTCTCACTCGTGTGTTTTCCTTCCTCTTTCTTTCTCTCTGTTTCCTCACACACTCACAGGATTGTGTCATTATCCTTCTCTGTCTCTCTTGTCTCTCTTGTCTCTCACTCTCCTTGTATCTTCCTTCACTTCCTGTCTTTGCATTGTAAAAAAATTTCTGTCGATCTTCTGCTGTCTCGACATTCACTCTCCTCGGTTGTTTTCTATTATTCAGTCTATTTCTATTTCACAATCATTTCCTCAGAATCCTTTTCAATATCTTCTTCACTCACTCTCTCTCTCTCTCTCTCTCTCTCTCTCTCTCTCTCTCTCTACGATATTCTGGCTCCATCTTCATCGCCCCCTCGTCACTCTCTATCAGATCGTGTTAATTCAAAAATCACATTTGCCAAAAAAGCAGGATGTAAAGGACAAATGATTTTGTAATGGACTTGGTGTAATGATGATGTTCACTGTAAGTGTTGAGTCTGTTGAACAACGACAGAGCTGCTCCAATGTACAGGAAATGAATTAGTTGACAAAGACTTTGTTGACGTGAGTCGCCTAAAGTCGGATACAGCTGTGTTTGCCAGTCCTGGTCCTCAGGGAACTCTGCTCTGATTCAGATGATCAGCTCGTCATCAAAGCTCTGCAGAGGCCTGATAATGAGCTGATCATCTGGATCAGGTGTGTTGGAGCAGGACCAGGGTTCCCTGAGGACCCTGAGGACCAGGGTTCCCTGAGGACCCTGAGGACCAGGGTTGGGAAACACTGGGCTACAAAACACCAGGAATTGCTGTCAGAGTGTATGTGTTTAAACAGTCGTAAATCTACATCGCTCAGAGAAATCAATTTTCTGTGAGATACTGAGTCCAACCCTCAGGGAGTTGGTGATTTTGATGGATGTTACATTATTGTCAAAGTCATACAATTGTCCATCAAGGTTTTAAGTGTTATTTAGGTGTTGTGTCATTGTTTTTTGGAGCAGAATGTATTTATTTAAAATGAAAACACATATGATAATAACTGACTCTGGAAGTATAGAATAAGTTACATCTTTTTTACAAAAGCCTTTTATTATTCCTCATGTTTTTGGTGCATCATTATTTCATCTGTTGTATTTTATTGTTTTAACCTTGTTTGTGTGTCGAGGTACATTTGACCAGCTGGAAGAGTCCTGGTGGCTCTGAACGTCATTGTATCAGAAATCTTTTTTGTGTGTCTCTGTGTCACGTAGACAGTGTTGTCAACATCCTGTCTTTCATTTTGCTCTCATAAGCATCTTCAGCAGTGAGACCTTCATTAGATTTGCACGTGCCTCTGAGAATCATGATGAAGTCAATTCAGGAAACTAAGATCAAATGAAATTGTCACGGGTGTAAATATAAAGGTCAGTGTGACGCGGAAAATGTAACGATTTCAGCATAAAGTAACCGTGCGTCTCTGTCTCACTGTGGACAGCTCTGGTGTCAGTGGAAGCTTTTTACTTCCACAGGAGACGATGATGTGACTTGACGTGATAAGTTCCTGGTGTAGAAAATCAAGCGCTCCTTTTACCATGACCATGATCCCATCCCCTCACACTCATTATACAATTTACTGCAGCCATTTGGATCAATCACCAGCCATTGTAGCTTCAGTGTAACAACCTTGAGGCTTTTCACAACCTCTGGACCTTCTAAATAACTGCCTCAGAGAAGAGGAGAACACCACAATTATTTTGTCCGTCAAACATTTTCTCTTTGCTCTTTCACTTTGGTAGCTTCATTCTTTGCACAGTGTTATTTGTGTTTGTTTGTATGAATGGATGCAGAAACCTTATCTAAGTCCCATCTGATACTGAAAGGCATCTGTGTATGTTTCATATACACCTGCTCAAGTGCTTGTTATTGCAAATATCTAATCAGTGAATCACGTGGCAGCAACTGAAGCTATTTCGGCAACATAATCAAGACGACCAAACCCATGGAAAAGAAAGAAAGAAAGAAAGAAAGAGTGTTTCACAAACTGCTGATCTACTGGGATTTTCACACACAACCATCTCTGGGGTTTAAAGAGAGAGAAGATATCTACTGAGCGTCAGTTTGCCGAGTGACGATGCCAAAAGGCCCAAGAAAAATGGTCAGACAGGTTGGAAATGATAGAAAGGCAACAGTAACTCTAATAACCACTTATAACTATAGTATGAAGAAGACATTTCTGAATGCACCACACGTCAAACAGAATACCTCATGCCACTTTATTAGGTATCCTGTGTACTTCATAAATGAGCTAATGACTGTTCTCGTGGGTTTATTTTGGTGACAACCACCAGGAGACAATTCAATTTGAATTTGCCTTTGTTGAGTCCATGGCACGAGCAGCAGACGCTAAAACACAGAGACTTTAGAGATTTGGCAATTGACTGGGGGAAACAGGGGGCAGTATCAATAATGAGGAGCAGATCAGGCAAACGAGGAACAGTTGTGAAAGTAGGCAGGGAAGTTCCAGAGACTGGGAACAGGTGAACAGGTGAGCAGGTGGATCTGGAGAACAGGGAGAAAGCCTGGGGACATCTGGTGGGTGAGAGGCCAATACTCTGCTGAGACACACATCATGACAAGAGCTGCCTTAGAAACAACACTGTCTTATTTTCTCTTGTTTTTCTTCACAACAGCAGAGAGAGAAAGAGAGAGAATTAAATAATGAGTGTGTGAGTGTGTTGTTCACCACCTCAGGACATACAGCAGAAGACTTATATTCTGTCCTTACTCTTGTTCACTTTGGGTTCATGTCAACACATGCTATTGTATTTTGCTGAGCCTCAGGATTCCGTGCATTTTTATTGAGGTGGTTGTAATTTAAGTTCAGCTTCCAGAAGACACGGAGAGTCTGCATGGAGAGACCAAAGTCCTGACATGTTTTATTTTCCACCTCATGAGACCTAACGATGGGAACAGCAAACACTACCTTCTGTCAAAAAAAAACATTATATAGAGAACCAGCATTATAATAAACTCAACTATAGGAGAAGAAAGCCTCTAGGCTCATCTTCAGTTTCTCCCGTGCTTCAGAGTGACAACCTCAACTTTGCAGATGAGATGAAGGAAAAAAAAAAACACAGAAGATTGGAGAAGTTTTCTCTCACAAACTTTTGCACACATATTCTTGATATGTCAGACCTTGGGGCGCAGATGCACCCAGGAGCTTTTTTCAGGCATGAACTCAGAATATTGGGTCTGGACTTTATTGTTCATCTATATGAAGTTTGTAGCTGGAGATTTTCCAGGTCAGACGCAGTCACAAGAGACAGGATCCCTGATTAGTTGGTCAATGGGAATTTTTCATTTAAGTTCCTGCTGCATTTGATTCAAGGGCAGGAAAAGTTCCAGGAAATGAGTGACATTTTCTGACATTTGTGTTTTAGACTTCAGTGCATGTGTGGAAGCAGCTCGAGGGTCCCCTCATTTCCCTAAAATACATTCTCCACATGTCTTTCTCTGCACCATCTTCCACCAGCAGGAGGATTCATCCAACATTTTGGATAGAGTTAAAGTCAGTTATTTGGATGTGGCAGAGAGAGAGAGAGAGAGAGAGAGAGAGAGTCTTTTTGGACAAACACTTTGAGTCACTCAAATTTTGAGCAGAAGAAGAAAGGGCATCAGTCCCTCGATAGACAGAATTGTTCCAAGACAAGATGTGAAGTCCCCACTAGGGTTTCTTTGGCGTTTGATTCCATCTGTGAGTTTAGGCTTCCTGCCTGTTTGCCAGCACCCCTTGCACTCAGTCGCCACGCCAGTTGGATTGGATGAAGGTTTCGCCCCCTAGTCACCACAAGCTGCCAAGAGGAACAAACTTCACCACCCTGAGATCCGGGGCAGGATGGAGAAAGATGTGTTTCGTCAACAAAGGTGCAATTATTATCTTCAGTTAGGAGTTAAACAGAGAAGTCTCCCAGTGTAAACACGTGTGTGTATTACATGAGGATCAGTCACTAGTTTCTTCTGTTTTTCACACCTGAGCAGAACTGTGAACAGATGACACATGATTTCAACCATGTTAGAGCAGGTGGTGGACAGGTTACTTTTATGATGTCATACAGAATGAGCAGTGGTGCAGTGTTTACACACCGATGTATTTGCTCATTCTCATTACGATAATAATACGAGTGTGTTTGGAATTCTTCGCGTGTTATCACAGGTCCATCACTGTCTTCTCTCTTATTCCCCCAGTCCCTTTCTCCTTTTTCCCAGGCTTTCCTCTGGTTGTTATCTTTGATACCTCCTCTTCCTCCCCCTCCCCCTCCTCCTCCTCCTCCTCCTCCTCCCTGTGATTCTGATGCTCCCTCCATCCCTCCTCTGTCTTAAGACATCTTGGGCTGTGAACAACTTTGCTGTGGGATAACTTCATTACAAAGCAACCAAGGGAATCGAGGGAGGTTGAAAGAGTGGAAGGAAGGGGGAGGCAGAGATGGGGGAGATAAGCAGCAGTGTTGTTATAAGACTACCTTTCTCCCTTTTATGCCTTCATTTCTCCTCTCTGCTCTTGTCCTGCACTAATAGAGAGGTAGTCCACACACTAACAGCAGAAGACTCACCTCACCGCCTTCAAACAAAGGAATTTGCAGTAGTGTGGAGATAGTGAAGTAAAAATGTTATTAACGTTTTTGTAAAGAATCTTATTGATGCTACAAAGGAATCTGAAGGCTGTGGAGGGATCACTGAGATGAGAGGTTGTCTACTTTACACTACAGCTAGTTAGCATGGTGGACTCGACAGAGAAAGAAAGGTATGAGTATGTTCACCTTTATTCTATAATGGTCGCCCACAATGCAACAAACAATCAGATGCTCACTTCAAGCTGTTTTTACTTTTATTCATGAGCTCGTTATAATCACTCCCAAAACACGCACACATAGATCTCTGCTTTCCTTTCTCTGTCTCTCTCTCCCTGACACTCCATTCCCTCTCTTAAAGCAAAGTGTTATTAATGAAATATGATGGAAAAGAAGAGGGATGTGGACGTGTGAGAGGGATTGTGTAGTGGTCATCTCAATATCTGTTGAAGTTTTTGTTTATTATATATTATTATTAAATATTATTATATAGCGAGCGCCTCCATGTCTCACTGAGGATTTGTGTAATATCTTCTGCTTGAAAGATATTTCACTCACAAAAAGGTTTTGTAAACAAGAGGAACTTGAAGACACTTTGCCCCAAGGCTGTGAGACTGTCATGTCACTCACTCGCACACACACACACACACACTTGTCTTTTGGGGTTTTTAAGAGGTTTCGCAGCTTCAAGAGTGACAGCGATGGAGCGGTGGAGTACTGTGTGATCAGCTCTTCATGCCGGCACAGGGTATTAGACAGATTAAAATGAATATTGGAGCTAAACTACCCTCTCACTGCACATCATTAAAATTACTACTCCTGATTTTATCTGCATCGAACCAAGTGGTGTAAAATTGTGATTAGACCATACATGAACGTGAGGCTCAACAGCTCAGAGTGTGGAGTTCATGCAGATTGTGACTCTAACAAGAATAGATGTAATATAGTTAAGTGCTTAAAAACATGGGGAAACATGTTCCAACACTCAGGTGATTAGACGATCCTGTGGACGTTCAGCGATAATTTTACTCTCATTACCAAACCATTCTGTGGGCGTTTGCAGCGAAGGACCGTCCCAGGCCAAATGTCTAAAATGCATAAACGACATATAAACACTTTTGTTAACTGTGTGTTTTCAGAATATAGAGCAAATATGTAGACGCCACATTATTCGCTTGCATTGAGACTTATTTCTGTACTCAAGTTTTCAATCCATCTACATTCACAAGGCAAGTTTCCAGTAAGAGAAGAGGGCGTGGCGAGAGTAGGACTGGGCTATTAATCAGATTTTATTTTCAATTATGATTTTGGCTCCCAGAGATAATGAAAACATGATAAGTGAGATAAATTAATTTGTTTTTTTAAATGACGCTTTAACCTTGTCTGGTGTTATAAATCCAGATCCAAATCATTTAAAAGCTCGAGCTCACTCGCAGTCAGGTGGTGGCAAAGAAAGCAGAACCACTCGAGTTGTTTGGAAACACTTGGGTTACACGGAGCCCGAAGATGAACAATTACTGTGCAAGATTTATTACTGTGGAGTCTGCACCACACGCCAGTACAACCAATTTGTTTAATGATCTGAAATTCAATCATTAAGTACTCTAAACAAGCTAAGAAACCACAACCAGAGAAAAGTAACCCTCCCCCTTAACTTCCACTGCAACACTGTCTTCAATTTAGAGCCAGAGTTAGACATCAGTTAAACATGAACATGCAAACTCCAATTGAACCAGCAACCTTCTTGCAGAAATCAGTATGTATAGATGTACTGAGGTGCATTCTTTGTGACGCACTCTTTATCTCTTGATATTATATTTGTTTCCCTGTCTTAACAGGAGTTTCCTCATGTTAAACATTCACAGGTGTTTGGAAGCTGATCTTCAGACGGTACGACCCGTGTGCTCCATTAAACAGAGGTAACAAATGTACAGTGTTGTATCTCACTGTCATTTTTCACACAACCGCTCCAGAAATACAAGATGCACAAAACAAGGAAACACAAGAGATATGAATTTGGAAGAAGAGACATTTCATTAAAGCTTGTGCACTATCCCAGGTTCTCCTATTACCTGTGTCCTTTGTTCTAATCCCACAGCTGTCAGAGCTCAGCTGCAAACACACTCACCAAATGGCTCACAGCTGCTCAATAAGACAAAAAAACAGAATAGCCTTTAGATTTCTCATCAAGTCCAAACATTTACACAAGCAAGCAGAGTGTATGAAATCATTTAACAGGAAATAACAACTGTAGTGTTCACAGAGTCTCCCTGTACCTTTGCTCTAAGCTCCCTGAGAGTTACTGAGCTTAGCGGAGAAAAGGGAAGCAGGATAAGAGCGGCGCTAATCAAATGCAGGTAATAATGGGTAATTGAGGTCTTGTAGCCGGGAAGGGATGTCGCCAAAGTCCTTCTTCTTTTCTCATTTACCCTCAAATGTTATCTTGTTCACCCTCTGCTTTTCTGCAGCTGTTTTTGTGTTGTTAGTGTTGTGGACGCCGTGGTTCACTGACATTTCTGAATCCAACAAATACTGGGCTTTTCTTCTTTCTCACATTTCCACCTGTCTTTGTTTTAACGTACAGGACATTGATGTCTGTTCTGTGTGTGTGTGTGTGTGTTGGCGGTGCTACTTTGCACAGTGATGTACATTTACAGGATATATCACTTTCAAATTGAACCTGATATGATTTAGTCAGATTTACAACGAGGTAGAGGAGGCAGGAACAAGTGTTGTTCTTTTGTTTTGCCTTACAATCTCGACGCAGCGTATACCTGATTAGTCAAAGGGCTTAAGTGCTGCTCTCCTGTGGCCGTGGAGAGACTGTTGAAAGGCTCTTGCACTTGAACACAGACGGGGCCATTAAGGTGCTTTTATAGCCTCCACGACCATTATTTGTGTGATATCGCATGCATATTTGGCCGCTGAATAGCGATGACTAGGCTAATTAAATTCAAGATAATTAAGTGAAGTGGCTCCGTCGTGTTATTTCAGCTATTCCTCGTCTTATCCGTCCCGGCTATTTTTTTTTTTCTCCTCCTTAGTTTTGGTGTAACCCACCAGAGGAGCAATTAGGACGGTGATCCATCGAACAATACACACAGCATCCACCCCCTCCAGTCTCTGCCCCTTTATTAGCAGAAATGTATGTTTCTGTTGCTTTGTGAATGTCGGAGGGAAACATATAGGGTTACCATGGCAGCAAGAGCAGTCGCTATAACATCCCTAATCATGGCAGTGTGCAGTGACATGACTTCGTTATGTCATGTTTTTTCAACATTCTTCAAACCCTGCACAGCACAATAAGCAGCTTTAAATATGCAACCTTGTCTTAAAGAAGATGTCATGAATGTTGTGTCCTTCTCTGCGTCACATGGAGCAGCCATCTGCTGTGACTTCACAGGATGTTTTTACTGCCTGAAACCTCCTCAGCCCGTCTTTATGACACACACCAAGGACAACTATCTAATAAAAATCTGTTAGTGAATATGTGTGTGTGTGTGTGTTTGTGGGGGGGTAGAGGTTGCGTGAGGGGGCCACCATGCCCCGTAACAAAGGCTGATGTTGTGAAATTGGCCAGCTGAATACTCATCAACGCTGAAATGGATCATTTGCAGAGGTAGAACGAGACACGGCACCATCACTGCAGTAGATTCTTTAAATATTTGTCCTCTAAACAGCTTGACTGGATTATGAGTTGTGCTTATTGAAGTTTTCGCTTAAATCAAACAAAAACTGGACAAACCTCAGTGAACAGTAAAATTGTATTTTTGTCTTTGCATATTAAAACGCCTGAAAGAGCCGTGTCATTGATCAAGAATTATAAAGCTCTTTACAACCCAAAAATCCCATTAAGACCTGCGTTGAGTGGGATTTAAGGGACCTGGCTCCTGGACCGGAGCTTTGCTGCTGACATCTTCACTCTGATGTTGTGTTCACGTCGTCTCAAATTTACTGTAAATATGAGCAGCCAACTGGGGGAAATTGGCACGTCAGCCTCCAGCCTCTTGTTTATTACGAGCAAGATGTGTTGAAATTGTTGTTGGCTACAGTGTCTCCCACTTGGCTCTGTAAGTGAAAAAAGCTTGTCAGGTAGCTGACAGTGCAACAAACCCACTGATGTCAGCAGCCCACGACAACACAAACCATCCTTTACATCCAGCTAATATAATCAACTAAAGACATGTTGTTTTGGGACAAATTCAATTCAAAGTGTTGAAACTAATTGAGTTCCTAAATTAGCAAAATGGGACATTTACACTGAGGCCATTAGCTATTGATTTGAGTTACGTTTACAGCTTGGGGAAATCATTTGTCTTAATTCTTTCTGTTATGGAAATGCTACACTTGCTTGGCAATTATATCACACTGCACTTTCTGACTGTGCTGCACAATCCTAACACAAACACAGATACTTACCTGCACCGGACACACTTCAGCAGTCTTACATCTGGGACACAGCTGCCCAATCACTGCATATTGACCACCAGAAGCATTTCCTGTGCTGAATCTGACCGCTGACAGACCCAGAGTCAGCTCACGACAGATGGTTGTTGTGAAGAATCCTCTCTTCTCCTCTTTGAGTTGTTGAAACCACAAATTTAAACTCATTTTCTGCTCTCTTTGTTTCTTGTCTTTCAGCTTCTCCCTCTCGGGGGGTCGCCACAGTGGATGAGCAGCATGTTTGATTTGGCAGATTTCTTTTTTTTTTTCACGCCAGATGCACTTCCTGATGCAAACTTCCTGTTTATCTGGGCCTGGGCAGCAGGGGTCAATTTAGAGAGTCCAATTAACAATGAGCAGTGTTGACCTTGGCTATGGGCGGTCCCATGATAATAACAATTATTATTATTATTGTTACTTTAAAACAATGTGTTTGATCATTTTTGTCTTTGAGGAAATTTTCACAGACCAATTAAAGGGTTTCCAATGTTTCCAATGTTTCCAATGTTTCCTTTTCCATTCTACTTCCTGTGTGTTCAGCTGCTATTGCTGGAACATGCTTTGCCAACGTTTTCAGCCGAATGTTGACCAAACACAAGCAGTTACAGTAGAATTCTCCCCACAGTGGAGTGGAGCTGACACTATTTGTTCCATTAATCCACTCAGTATTGAGAAAGTATATGTACAAATATAATATACTGATCAAGAGAAAAGTCCATTTTTCTAGATAGAGGCACCAAAGCGATAAAGTGTTTTGTGCATTTACTGTTGTTCATTAACTCTAAAGCAAGCATCTCTTTAAATGTCCTGTGAGCTTTCTGACATCCATTTCATTGAGTATAAATCATTTTTATGCGGAACAATAAAGGTCCAAATATACTTCCCTGAGGCACATCAAAACTGCATGGGGCCAAAAAGTGTAACTGAAAGTAAATATAACGACCGCCTCCTCAGAGATAAACTCCAGAACTTTAATTATAACAGAAACTGTTTTTTTTTTTCTTTAATCAAAGTCCACATTTTTGTCAGTTCGGCTTTTGTTCATAAACATCTCCTTTTTTTAGTCACGCTCAGCTTGTGATGGAGTAAATCACCACTAAAGAAAATCATTAAAATTCCTTGTTGAATAAATTGGCTGTACTTGTAATGAACTGCGGTGCGTTACAGGAGCATTATTAAGCCGTTTGGAAGTGTAATCATCACAATTAACTCACACAATTATAGAATATAATCAAGATAAACATTACTAATTTTCACTTAATAAGATGTTGCCCTCTGATTAAACATGTAATTGCCTCATATGAATACACACACACATTGATTCTTGTTTATAGATACACTCTGTGTTTCTTTCAGTCAGATATTCTAAAAGATAGAAATCAGAATTTCAAAAACATCAGCTTTAAGCACAAAACAATGATTCAGCTCATCACACACACGTCAGGATACCCGAGTGTTTGAGTCCTGCTGGTATTAATGCTTTTCTTTGAGCATCAAGGCTTAAAAAGACTTAGCGTGTCCTTGTGCTTTGTATTTGTGTGTCACATGTGTCTGGCTTTCCTGAGTGAAAATGATTTTCAATTGTGTTAAGGTCTAGACACAATACCAACAAGTCTCTGAGTGGTTCAAGCAACCTGTCTCTTTCTCTCTCACACACACTCGTCTTTTATGAATCTGCATTATCTTTTCATCCTCTCTGTACGTCCTGACCTCGATGCTGAACTCTCCAGCGTTTACGGAGAATCTGCGATGACTGTGGAAAGACAGTGAAGCCAACAGCAGCAGCAGCAGCAGCAGCAGAATACTGAGATCAAAGAGGAAAACATGATCAATATGACACGTTCATTGTTCATTAACAATGCACCGATGCTTGCAAAGTCATGGCGATGACATGTTGCCATAGATACGCCAGCTATAGACAACCAAAAGTGTCATTTTCAAATAAAACCAACAAGGTACACGTGAGATTTTTTTACATGAAAAGGTTTTTGCTGTGGAAGCTGTTACGTCTTAGTTTTTCACTTTCCCAGAGCAAATATTAAAGGTTGTAGAGCAAAAAGCTTCTGGACACAAATGACATGGTCAAATCAAACATTTGAATGTTTCTTCTTTACAGAGAACAAATATCTTAAACATTAACAGCAGATTCTGATTTCCCCGACCTTTCTCACAGAGGAATGTTTCTAGATGATGAGAAGAGAACCAAACCCAAATGAACACGGCCTCATTTATAAGTTTGGTTTCCTGATCATTTTTAAAGTCAACTAAAGTCAAGTCATACTTTATATCTGACCAGAATATTAAACACACTTATGGGTTAATTTGCCAGGGAACTGTGCAAATACTGCATTTGCATTTACATTTTAACTTCTAAGGTGACCGTCTTGACCCCTCAGTATAAAGAGAGAAAATAATATGAGAATGAATCCACACCACATATTGTGCCAAACTGAATATCATTAGGAAAAATGAAGAGTTTGACACCAGCAAACAATGAAATAACCCAGAGTATCGAAAAGTGCGTATGCAGAAGGTCGTGGAACAACAACTCAGCATTGTTTAAAAAAAAGTTGAACACAATTAAATGCAGTGCCAAAAAACTGTTGTGCAGAAAGTGTGATGGCTTTTAAAGAAGTTTGAAGGTAAAGAAAGTCGAATGATTTTTATTCTGAGTTGCAGAATAAACCAGAGGCTGAGCCTGAAATTAGCCACACAGTTATTTTACGTTGTTGTTGGCAAGTTAATGAATGTTTTATTTGTGGGAGTTTAGTCTTTTGTAGTTGCTTCTCTGCCAATCGTTATTTCTCTCACTCTCACATTCTGTTGACACACACACACACACACACTTACACACACACACACACACACACACACACGCACACACTCACACAAACTATCTATGAATCCCTGGAGACCAATTTGCTCCTGCAGCTGGCATACTGTAGGTGGTACAGGCCATGGGGCATTTACCCATTTACCAAAGTAATGAGGCTTACTACTATTCATGGGTCTCTTACTCCTCTGCTTAAAAAAGAGCTGAACACTCCTCCATTTTCTCCCACACACAGCGAAGTAAAGTTTTTTTGTTGACTTTGGCTCAACCTCAGTCAAAGAATTCTATATAACACGACATCAAACTGGACTGAACTGCAATTTAGTGCTTTAAAGGTCCAGTTCATCACTGTTGTGGAGCGAGAGCAACAGCGCCACCTATCAAAGCCGCGAGCACGTCTCTGTGGAGCAAACTACCCGCTTTAAAGACGGCGTACAGGAAATGTTTATGTGTGTGAAGCAACACCGTGTGTGCCAGAGAAGATTCCCAACAGTGGTTAGACCATGGTTTACCTTAATGCCAAAAATATGCTATTTGCTCAAATTTAAAACATGTTTTTGGCAACATTAAATGACTCTTTAAACTCTTTTGAGTAACTTATGTCACCCCCATGAGGAATTCATCCATGTCTCTACATTAAGCCGCTGATCTCACACCACCCAATCCATTATCCAGGTGTTAGAAGCATTTCTCCTGCCAAACATCCAGAGTTCTGTAGCGGCGGCACCATCGTCCTCCTCCTTCCTCACAGTCTTTGTACGTAAAACAAATCAATTCCTGAGCACAGAGCGAGAGTGTGAGTGGGCAACGCAAGCCCCAAAACACTGCTTTACCGAGGGAGCGTCAGAGAGAGCGTCGCGTGGAGCTGAACTCATTTGGCGCTGGCTTGAATGCACCGGAAATGTATTTGTATTTAAAAGTTACGCACTGCGGCTTCAAAATAGATCTTTTACTGTTGGAGCTGATAACAAGGACGGCAGCTGTTTGCATCAATGGTGGAGAGGCCGCCTCCTGTTGAACTATTGATGGGCTCTTGACATAAGAGGAGGTGGTGAAATCGATGGTCATAGCAGGAAACTCTGCAGCGACAACCAAAAGACACCGACTTCCCTTCAGAGAGCAGGATTATTGCCTGACATCTTGAAAATGAGGTGAAGACTGTGACTGATATGGAAACTAGAATGATGGAATCATTAGAGCACAGTGTGAAAACGCTACGCAACAGAATGTGTTGAGGTGCTTAAAGGTATGAGCACATAAATGGACAGAGAATCAGAAAAGTCATGATATAAAAATAGGACACATACACAGAAATGTAGCAGTGCATCACTCTCATGACAAATCCCATTATGGAAAACATAAATCCCGATCCTGCTCTTCATATTTGGAGAGGAAAAGGCATTTGCATGAATGTGCCTCTAATGCTATTAATGATAATAGTAGACAGTGTGAAGGGTTTGACGCTCGCACTGCATTCAAACAGCTGCGGGAGAAAAAGGACTCAAGGATCCAAGAAGACAAATGAAAGCAACTTGCAGCGGCACCATGGGATTGTCAGAGTCGTCTGAGGTCTGAATCTAAATCACAGTCCAACAGTCAGTCGTGTGTTTACTTGGTAGAAGTCACCCTGCTATGAGTGGAATGGTAGATGAGGCAGGAACCTTTGTGGATTTGAGGCACATGCACATGAGTTTAGTGATGTGTGGACAGGGCCGGAGGCTCGGGGCTCCAGCCTGAAAGAGAAAGAACAAAGTTAGAGTCAAAAATATGGAAATTGATTTCATCACTACAATATACAGTCAGTCAGTCAGTGAGTCACTTTGTCAAAGTTTGCCATAGTTTTTTTTGAAACAGCAGAGTTGTGGTGGCACGCTGGTTGATTGGTAGATCAGATCCAGCAGAGCCAGAAATCAGCGAGCCTTTGTGCTGTTGTGTTGCATTGGAAGTGACTCAAACAACACTTTAATATTAACTGTGCAGTCACAGCATCCACACGGTGAAGTCACATCTGGATGGGATTTCATTTCCAATCACTTGTAGATGCAGATGAGATGAGATTTATCAGATGTGTGGACGTTGAAAATGAAGATGATGCTTCTTCCTCTGAAACTGTCCAACATGCTGCATGTCATGGAAATGGGCTTTGAACACAGTGAGGCTTTATTTATTTATATGGCACTTTTGCTGCACAGTACATAAAAATCAACAAGATACAAACTTTATTTACTAAAGGTTTGTTTTTAGAAGTTTTGCTAATTTTGTGAATTTTCCAACAGTATTTCATTAGTTTTTGTAAATCATTAGTTTGAATTTTAAACTGTACACAAGTTACGTGAATTAAATGACTGTTGCTTGGAAAAGCCGGCCCGGCCTACCTTCAGTCTGGAGGTGGAGTGTGGCTTCTGAAATATAGGGCGGGGCCTAGACCAGGGTTTCTCAATCCTGGTCCTGTTTTAGAGGTTTTCCCTGCTCTGACACACCTGATCCAAATGAATGGCTCGTTATGAGGTTTGTGCAGAGCTTGCTGATGAGCTGAAACCTGATAACGAGTCATTCATTTGGATCAGGTGTGTGGGAGCAGGTCTAAAACATGCAGGGCAGTGACCTCCCCAGGACCAGGTTTGAGAGACCCTGGTCTAGACCATATAGGGGTTTGTAAGTTCATAGTAATAATAAGTTAATTCTGAATTCAACCTGGAGCCAGTGGAGGGACACAAGGACTTAAAGACAACAACACAGAAGATGAGAGGAAGCAGATGAAGGTATGAACTTGATCAGAGTGACGACAAACGACAAATGAAAGTCCCCGTTTTCATTTATCAGCCGTTGTCACATTTCCAAACATGAAAGCAAGTTTTATAGTCACTTCTCCTGATTACCATTAACAGATAGTTGCATCAGATACTGTGCACTGGCAAATTGTCATTGGCATTCATCTTGTCTGCCATCTGTGCATGTGGCAAAAATGCCTGGATGTGAAATTTAAGCAGCATAAATTTATTTCAACCAAGTAAAGTTCAAGGGAGAGCTGTGGGAATCACACTTGTGTTTTCAGAATCACATTATAGTGGGAGTTACTGGGCTTTCTGGTGCTTTTTAGTGTCTGTTAAAACAGAAATAAAATGTACTTCATATACTATCATTGTTGCTCTCAAATCACATTTACCAATATATACGTTGTTGTTTTTCTTTGTCATTGTAGTTTATTGTATTGCAAGTTTATATTCGAGATGGGACAATGGGACTGATATCACAGAGTGGAGTATCTACTAATACCGATATTCGTCTGATGCAGTCACCAGGTATGAACGTATGAAGCTGTTAACGACACATTTGTGCTCAGTCATTTCAAAGATTTCATTCTCCAACCGTGTGACAAATATTGTTGAACATGATTTTTCTGCTGTCTGTGCATGCAACAGATCCAGTATCAGACTAATACAGATTCCCATCCTGAGTATAAACAAGGAAATATGTTTATACCAGGTTAATGCAAAGAGATATTTTAGACTTTACTCTCTGCGTAGGTAGGACTAATACATTAGTGAATTATACACAGACAACAATAAGTCGATTTAAAAAAGGACCTAAAAGAGCTTGACCTAATCCCAGTTCTAACACACACACACACACACACACACACACACACACACACAGTGTCATTCCCACTGATCAGAGACCATGTGACATGGTTTTAGCAGGAAAAGCACTTGTGTTGAGTTACAGTAAGTCAGGACAGTTCGACCGTGAACCACCACAAACCACGATCTGTGCCAAAATGGAACTCAGCCATCTTTAATGTGATGATTCACACCTGTGATTCGCCCTTGTGTCATGTGACCTGTCAAAATGGCCCATTAATAAACAGTTAGCATCTCAACGCTGAGTGTGTGAGCAGCATCACTAACATTAGCAGCATGGCTCTGTCTCATGTCTCTGAGCTGAAGCTGCCGTCGTCACTGAGGCTCCTCCTCCATCACTGAGGCTCCTCCTCCTCCTCCTCCGTGTTTGACGTCCTTATGTGTGATCAGATCAGTGAATCGCTAAATACAGCCGTATGTGAAGAGTAAATGGTTTATTACACTTGAGCGTGCAGAAGACACCGTGTTGCCTGCTAGTGTACAACTGATTAAAGCAATGCATCAAATTTGTCAAATATTTAATTAAAGTGATTAGTTTTTACCCTCAGAGGGCCGGACTGGAGGCTAAATTCACGTTAATACCCTTTATCCTCCTCTCAACTCCTGACATTTGCACATTAAAGCTGCAGTAGGCTGCACTGCCTGGAATACGGTTGATTCTTGTGTCTCAGCCTCCGGTTGATTTAAAAAGTAATATTTGTGTCTTGAGCTGCTCTCCTTCAACAGATGACAAATGAGGCGACCTCTCCGTCCCTCAAACATGCCACAAATATTGACATATTTTATTGCCTTTATTGTCCAACTATCATTGTTTTTTGGTTGCGTTGTGCAGAAGGCAGAGAAATAAATATCTCACATAACATCCAAACTTTCCAAAACGACTGCAGACCACATGGCCGCTCTCTTCCTTCTCATATTCTTCAATCCCTGCAGCCGCGTGTTTATCTCGCCGGAACAATGTGATGTTTCAATACTTAAAAGGCTTGTTGTTTGCTCTCAATCCCTCGTTTCCCTCCCTCCGTGTTATGTTTTCATGTTTTCTCCTCATAAGAGTGGTAACACACAGAAAGCACGACTGATACATTATGCACAATAATAGTGGGGGGGGGAAACACACCCCTCCACCCTCCTTTTCATCCATCTCTTCTCCCGCTCTCTGGATGACTGTTGTCCAGCAGCAGCAGCAGCAGCAGCAGCAGCAGGAGAAACCCACCATGACAGGCAGATAACAATGCTGCAACACCACACTAATTGGCCTGGGGCTTACAGTGAGTGTTCAGCAGCCTGGTATTTTGGGATGTGAGAGCAGAAGGTGGGTAGGTGAGAAGGCGGGGGGGGGGGCAGGGGGGGGCAGGGGGGGGTCCAGCAAAGAGTGTCAGTTTTGATTATGGATGACTTGTAAGATAAGTTGAGCTTGGACATGTTTTTCTCAGGTGAAACGAATCATCTGTGTGTGTGTGTGTGTGTGTGTGTGTGTGTGTGTGTGTGTGTGTGTGTGCGTGTGTGTGCGTCTTTCATTCACGGCTGCCACACAAAGCTCTAATCAGAGGAGATGGTCGATGTTTTAGCTGGATTTTTTTTTACGAGCGATCAAAGAGGGTACTTATAAAATGTGCTAACGCAGACATATTTATCAGTGCACGCACCCATTAGCAGAAACACAGGCCTCTTTGATGCTCGTGTTCAAACCAGGCTCGCGTGTTTCACCAGGATTTTCAACTGAGAAATGTACAAATGCATTTGCATTAAAAACCTTCACAAGCCTCCAAAACAGGCCGTTCCTCTCCACATGATTTTCCCTCTGCCCGTAAAGGTAGATAAAGGCAGATTGTATGTGAAACTCTGTCTTTCGAGAGTATTGTTCTCTGCAGTCACATGATCGAAGACATCCGGTGTGAGCAGCAGGTGTAAATCCCTGTGGAGTCCAGACACTGATGGTAGTTGATGACTTACTGTGACTGATGGAGAATGAAGAATGACAGATCTGATTAGAAGCACTGATGGAAATCTAGAGGGCGAGTGTTACAGTATCACTGGAACTTATTTAAACAGTAAGCATTATTTATCAATAATTCTTGGTGTTATTGATTAATAACTTCACAATAACCTTTCATCATGATCGAGTAACCCGAGGGAGAGCAACACTCTCATCTGTCCCATCATGTGCAGCTTGTGTCCAATCAGATTACAGAGCAGTTCAGATATAGAGCAGGCACTCTATATCTGTTTGACTTTTCCTGTGAATGCAGGTCATGCTGCAAAGAAAACCAAAAGAGATTTAATAATGCACAGTATGTTTTCACATTATTCATGTAGAGATCAGTCTGCTCTTTACCTGTATACTCACGTCTCCTCTGTTGTGACTTTTTCTGTTGCAATAATATTTATATTTTTCTGGGTTTCATGTTTCATTACAGCCACATGTTTACATTTATATTACTCTTTGTCTCTTTTATCTGTTATTACTGTTTAAACCTTCTATTTTTACAATGAATACCAGAAAGAAGAAGATTATCAGGTCATTGGCGTCTTTAGACCTTCAAGCATAATTCATTTAAAAGTGCTTTTCACAGGCTTCACACGTTATTTTATTAATCTTGTAGAAATGTGTACTGTTTGAAGACATAAACACAAACACACACCAACACAATTACACTGGGTGCTTATTAATTGAAAGATGCCACAAGGAAAATGGATTTGTGAAAACGTGGCGACTGGAGGAAAAGTAATAGATTCTTTTGAATAGACTCACAGCATGTGCAGAGTCAAACAAGGGTCATTAACATTTGTGAGCTTGTGAAATGATACTGAAATGTTTAACTGTGAAGTTTCACAAATCAGCTAGACGTGAAATTCTACTGTGTGATTACACACAACAGTGGAAAGAACAACATGTAAATAATAATGTTGCATAGGTCAATAAATAGGTAGTTATTATGTCTACTTCTTGTACTTACCTAAATATTATAAAGTCAGTGGGAGGAGTTATTGTTTACCCAGTGAAAGTCCACTTACTCTACAAATGTTGCCCAGGATGAACTGATACACGGATAAAATGAACATTTTCATCTTCTACATACTCTACATATAATTGGTATGTTACAAATGATGGATGACAACTTTTGAAGAGATTAATCTGATGATATGTGCGGTGCCAGATGTGCTGGTTAGAAGATAACCCTATCGGAGCTGCACGAAAAGTCATTTAATTAATATTCTCATTAAACTAGAACATCATTACAACACAGGGATTAAAACCTGCATGCTGACAAAAAGTAATTACTATGATAATCAAGTAATAATGGCAATAAATAAATAAATAAATAAATAGCAATCAGGGAGTAACGTTATCGTACCTTAATTAAATAACAGCTAATCGTCAACCAATAACAGTTAAGGGTTATGACTATTAATCCAAATTCATTGCATGTAATGCATGTAAAAATACAGACACTGCATGTACTTACATAATGTACAATTAGTTACATATATATGTATGTATATATACATATATAGATAGATAGATAGATAGATAGATAGATATTTATCCATAGACTCCATAGTTTCCCTGCATTAAATATGGCTTTTGTATTGGATGTTTTTTTTCTTATTGTCGTTCATATTTGAAAACTGTGTCTTTTAAAATCATTTTAAATGTAATTAAGTGCAATCAATGCAATTTGCACTAAGGAATTGTGTCAAAGGTTATTCATCATGACAACTGCATAACATACAGAGGTTTCTTCATAAATAATACATCATAAGAAAGGATGTGAATGGGTACCAGTCAGTATCACAGTATCAGCATGAGCAGCATATATATGTTACATGCACACACTGCAAAAATCTAAATAAAAACCAGCAAAAGCATTTTAGCTGAGTCATGTTTGGGCTGTTTATTTCTTCTTATTGAGACAACAATATTTGTTACACAGTTGTAGATAGTTTGTGAGTTTGTGATATCGGTATTGGTATCGTCCCATCCCCTAATCATAAGCAGTTCCATTAACGTTACTCTTCACTGAGTAACTCTTTGGAAAGCTCTGGGTTTTTTCCACTGACTCACATGCCATCAAACTTTCAAACACCTGAAGTGGTGTGGATGAAAGAGCGATGAGAGCTCAAGTGTTGCTTGAGTAACATTTGTTTCATTCTTTAAACGTCTGCCAAGGTCCTTCTGGAAAGTTTGAATCAATCAAGAAGTAAAAAGCCTTTTTCACTTTTTGGTCAGTCCACTTGCCACTGCTCAACTCAACTCAACTCAACTCAACTCAGCTCAGCCCTGCTCTCTTGTTGGTTTCAGTCAAAGAAACATTGTCTCCTCTTGTGCTGCTCAGACTCTCAGAGTATGAAGTTACTTCTGAAAGACCAAACCTTTATGTTACCTCTTTGTAAAATATGCTGCACTGCTGCCTTTTAATCCTGTCAACTTAATTTATAAGTCATTGCCTGAGCACTATACCAAAAGAAATCAAAGCACTTGATTGAGGTAATATCTAAAAAAAATAAAAATACAAGTTAATATAATTAAGTCCATGTCCAAACATTGCAACAAAATTCATGTAAATCTGTTGATTAATGACAACGTTTATGCACATTCTGTGATGAAAGTCTATAGTGAGCAGTGTCCACATCACAAGCACATGTACAGAACTATAAGAAACAGCATAAACGTCATAAATTGAATGTCATTTTAATCCAACATTAGAATAGCATGCTTAGAAATGTGCTCATGCAACATGTTTTTTACTCTACTCTAACTTTAGACATCAACTATAACTTACTTAATAAGACGCAGTTAGTAACGTGTTGTAATAAAAGTCCGACATGTTTTTGTTTCCACGTGTATCAAGTAAAAGGTCAAAGAAACAGTTGATCAGGCCGTAAATGTATTTTTCCTCTCTGTCCCTCTCCAGCCATGTGGAGAACCAGGAAAAAGCCCCAGAGAGGTTCACCCTCAGGACCAGAAACACCCCTCAGCTCAGGTAATCATCACTTGTCAATCATCCATCAGTCAGAGCCTGTCACTACATGCTCGTGGCACTGCATCATTAAGATGATTGATGATCATTTGTGTGAAAGAAAATAGGAGGTTTACAATCTTCTACTGCAGAATTCCACGTGCCAACGTGCACACACATCCACGCATGAGTGAAGAAACTGTAGATGTATCCTACTATTAGTCTACACACCACTGTGACACAATCAGTCATAATAAAATGTGTGTATTGACAGTTAAATGATATGAACATAGTGTTTCACTCCTGCAACAACCTGCTGAGGGGGTTTGTCCCTTATCAGCAGAGCAGGGAAATATCTCTAACGCAGAAATGCAGCTGACAAATTCACTTATGTTTTGTCACACATTTCATCACAACTGTTTTTCCGACAGACTCGTCCACTTTTTCACAATCATTCAGTGGGTTTTAGCCTCGACATCTGTCAAAAACAAATTCTCACTTTTGGTGGACGCATCACAAAAAGTCTGTTATTTGTGCCTCATATCAAACGGACAATATTCCAAACTGACACTGGGATCATTTTCATTTATCCAGTTAGTATATAGTTAGTATAGTTAGTATTTTCATTTATCCAGTTAGTATAGTTAGTATATTCATATTGAGTACATTTTGACTTGTGGAGACGACTATCGTGGAGAACACGACTCAGTGTTGTGAACTTGCACTGACATTCTCAGTCACCTGAAGATGCTCCTGTTGTCCTTTGTTCTAATTCACCAGCCTTGCTGTCATTATGCTGTCAGTCACACTGTCCGGCTCGATATAGGCGACTGACGTCTTTCCCAGTGATGTAAACGCAGATGTCACCTCAGTCACGGACTCTTTGTGACTGAAAGTCCAATGTCCCAGCAGTGAACCCACTCTCAAAGTCACTCAGATCTTCTCCTCTTGTCACCTTGATACAACATCAGCATCACCTGAGCCTGCTTTGTATTCCCAGTGTGGAATTGCATACATGCCACAAAGTATCCCTCCCTGGATGATATTTATTAGATTTTTCCATGCAGTGTGGATTTGTTATGTTTCTGCACTGACTTAGTCTGGGGTTTTTTGGGTTTAATTTGCCCTCTTTATTACACAAAAACACACACAAGTCTCTGTATAAAAGCTGAGTGTTAAGCCAGGCACGCTTCTTCATCGACCCGCACAAAATGCCTGAGAGCAAATTGACCATGGAAGCCCAGTGGGACTGCAGAGTCAATATAAACCAACAGGAGTGATTGATTGATCCGCTGCTTCCCCGCCCTCCTCCACCTCATCGTGCCCTCCTTCAGCTCCCCCCTCTGTTCAATCACCGTGGATTTGCTCAGACCTGGTCTCGTCTGTGCAAATGTATCCAGACTAGATCCTGATCCCATGGACATGTGTTTCAGATCATAGCTCACGTTCACACCAAGCAGCTAAATCGGAAAATACATCTTTTTCACTTTGTTTTGGCTGTCAAACACTGAAAGTGTTTTTCACACCCTCTCCACACTGGATTCATATTCTAATACACACACACACACACACCTTCATGAAATTATGTAAGAAGCAATGTGTTGATACAGATTGTATTGACTTATTTTTACTTTTTAAATCAGGCTGTGTTATTATCGAAAACAAACTTTTGTCTGACATCTACTTAAACAAAATAGTGACATGTCATATCTGCACAGGACCAACTTTCCTGAGGTCATTTGTGCCCCTGACCACCTTGAATATTGATCACATGGTGGAGTGCTCGTGCATCCACTCCACAGTTTTCATTGGCAGCCACTTGGATGCTGTAAAGTGGCCGTTAATGACAGATTTTATTGTCAGCTGTCGCATGATTTACATAATTTAAAATCCCACATTTCACTGTCACCCAGAGAGCAACACCAACAGGATTCCAGCCTTATTCATAGGTTATTGATGAAACGGCTAATTAGTGTAGGTCGGTATGGATTGAACGTGTCCGGTGTGAGGACCAGTGTCTGCACTTCTTGCCTGGTTATTTATTATTTCAGCACTGGTGGAGGAAATTAGGTGAACAACTGGAATTGAGTTATCATAGGTCATGGAGAACCTCCATCTGAGCTCTTCATCGGGGGTGCTTTAAACGGCTCATCATTATGGACCAAACACAGGAAGAGAGACAGGAAGCAAGGTCAGCTTTAAACACAGTGATTAACAGTTCAAAGAGAACAACTGGGGTTTCATCTACCTCTCCTCCTCGTGGACATCCCTCCCCTCACGCTCACTTCCTCTCATCTTCAAATAACACAGGTGGAGGGTGGAGGGTGAGGGGCGGCCTCTCCTGGGTCAACCTTCAGGGAGCATTGAGGGCAGGAGGATGGGAGGCTGGAGGGCAGCTTTGTTGCCTGCTTGGCCTCTCCCCTTGCTGGGCAGTGATTAAATCAAGGACCTGGTGTGAGGCCTTCTGCCGGGGCAGCAGTGAGCTTTTATCCCCCGTGTGCCCCTCAGAGGAGACCTACAAAGTCAAAGGCTGGTTTGTGTTTTGTTTTTTTGGTCTTGTTGTTCTTTTAATTTATAGCATTTTTTCTTTTTTTGTCCTAGCATGGACCAAAAACATTCACGCAGAGATGCCCCACACATGCCACGAATCTCAAATATTGAGCTGTAACCTGCTGGATATCAAATATAAGATCAGGCTGGAGGTTTTGATGCGTTTCACATGTATACTTCACATGTATACTTCACATATATACTTCACATGTATACTTCACATGTATACTTCACATGTATACTTCACATGTATACTTCACATGTATACTTCACATGTATACTTCACATAGCCTTAGCCTTCAGGAACAAAAGACACTCTGTAAAGGTGACAGGAATCATAACAAAAGCAATCTTAAGTCCAAACATTCTCTGGTTGCACAGAGAGACCAGATCTGATGAACAATTTTTATACAGACGTCAGAACTCAGCTTGTTTTTAGTGCAAAGCTTCAGGACTGAAATTGGGGAGTGGGCATAAAGATGTGTCAGCTGTACATGAGCGGTCCTTGTGTTACTGAAGTACCTATGACCAATGCTACTGTGCAGCTGCTCTGTGACAAACAGCAAAATGCTGTTGCCCCTGGCAACTCCCTGGTGGGAATCTATATAAATGTATGAATGTGGCACAGCACGAAGCTAAAATAATAATCTTTTTTTTTTGTTTTTAAATGCATGCATGCTCAACCAAAGTCGTTGTATAAGAAAAAGATTCAAAAAGTTGAATGCTATGAAAAAAAACTATAAAACATGTAAACTTTTGAGATTGTAACTCCCTCCTGCAGAGCACCAGCAAGTGATTGCTGTGCCGCAGGCCTTGTTCCTGTCAGCCTGACAGAAAGAAGAGGGAATGCACTCAGGGAGAGTTATTCTTACATAATTACTCTGAAATCAAAAGGGAGGGAGGGGGAGTCTTTTTGTCTCTCTGTGTAAACTCTTGGGAGATTCACACTCCCTCCTGCAGAGTGCTCGTGAGTGATTGCTGTGCCCCAGGTCCTGTTCCTGATAGGTTGACAGAAAGGTGCATTCAGGGAGAGTCATCATTTATCCCTTTGTAATTACTCTGAAATCAAGGTGCCGAAATATCTGTACTGAGGTGGACCGAAGAGGAAAAACCCTGCAGTCGCGTTAGTGTGCAGCATATATGGCCCGAAAATGAAGATACAGAGAGAGAAGAAAGAAATGTGAAATGGAGAGATGAGAAGGAGCAGGACAGTCGATACAAGGTCAACCTGTTTTAAAGTAGATGGTCTAATGAGCAGTCGGATACAATGACTAATCATCAGACACTGACTGATGAGGAAAGGAGAGGAGAAATATAGTAAAAGACTGAGCACATTTCATTCCAGCAGTCCTTTTTTTAACTGCATGGAAAGATTTACTTGTCAGGACGATTGTGTCATATTTCACAGCTTGTCAATCACAACAATGCACTGAATTGAATATAAACATTTTAGCCGTGTGCTGCTGCTCAGTGAACCCTGTGTTTCTGACTCTTTGCTATTCTGTGCACTGACATATACTCGCTCGTTAAGTTTATACTAAAATGTTGATGAAATTCCTCTCGGAATTAGCCGCTTTTTCATCTTCTTAACATCCGCACTTAAAACTCTCGCTTTCATTTTTTTTCCTTGGGTAATTCTCTCAGACAAGTGTCTTCTCACTTTCCACTTCTGCCAAATGAGAACTTTAGTTAACACATCGAGCACTAATCTCAAGACCATTATGAGCATTGCAGGGATAAAAGAATAGTAAAGGAGCAGATGAAAAAGCGGGGAGCGCTGTTTGCGTCTTCTCCTCCATGTTGTGCCCTGATGAGGGAGTTTTGAGTTGATCATTAAGAAGAAAATAAATCTTGAATTCTTTCTGCCTCTCGCGCTTGAAGACAGCTCTGTGTGAGGAGCGTCTCTTACTATGCACATTTATCTAATTCAATGTGCATCACATTAACACACATGCACAGACTCCTCTGAGCTACGCATGCACTCAAGTGTGGCAGGAAATGAATATTTAAGCATTGAGCCGCAGGTGTAGGCGCTGCAGCCGAGTCTTCTCAAGCACATCATTTATTTACCAGTTTGAAGCTTCGAAGTGGGTTTAAACATCATCATTTTCTCCCTGTGTTCTCTTTAATCAGGCACACCATCCCCTTTATCTCCTTCCTCAACTGCAGCCTCCATTTGCTTTGCTCACAGGCCCTGTGGCTGCGTTCTCACCACCGTCTCTGAGGTGACGCTTCTGTCAGAGGTCACAGATCAGCGTGTGCTGGTTTTCTTAAATCATCTTTATGAGTGCAGCGTCTTCTCAGGAACACACCCGGAAGGGAGAAGATGTCAGAGGAGGGACAGACTCTGAGTATAAACGTACAATAAAGCCTCGATCGAGCTTCTGTGCCCGGACAGGAGACGTAGCTGCAGTAAGGTCTGGCTTTGATGTTATCTTGAGTGATAGGTGGGGAGAAAAGAAGAAGGTGAAGCTGCTGACACAGTAGTTTGAGTAGTTTTTCAACAACAAAAAAAAAAGTCTTTGTCACTCTTCTATACGCACTCCTAAAACTTGGCAGTAAAGTCAAAATGGAAAGAGTATAAACTGAAAACTGGCAGAAGGAGGCGTGAAATGGATAATGTCAAACTTGTTTCCAATGCATGAAGGAGAAATATGGGAGTCAGTGCAGTATTGTAACAGGACATACACGTACATACCTGCACTTCACATCATTACTACACGCAGAGGGCAGAAGAGGAACATGCACATGTATCGAATCCTCTAAACTAAACAGCACATAACCCAGTGAGGCTACTTTTCATTGAAAACTCGTTTCTGTCTCAGTGTGAATAACTGTGGAAATAGAAAGTCCCCATGAATGTGTTCTTGTTTGTCTCAGCTTTTTATTTTTTTGGTCCATTTGTGTTCAAATAGCTTGTGTCCCTGGTAACAGAGGCAGTTACTGACTTGATTTCATCTCAGTGATTGATGGTAAGAACGGCCACTATACCTCGGCACAGGCGTAAGTTAGAGCCGCTCTGCTGGAGGATGAAGAAAGTAATCTGCTTGCACAGAGCGTGCAGAGGGTCCGAGCAGAAATGACTCCAGTGAATACAGATCCCCCGTTTCAGATAAGTATAATTAGTTATCCACATCATTTATGTTTTCCAGCTTTGTACGTGTGCTTGTATCGCAAAATTAATCATCTGTCTTCAGTGGATGATATTACCTGAGAGCACTGGGAAATATTAGGTGCTCCATATTTAGAGAGCTCTCTTTCCAGAAAACTGACTCACATATTGTGAAACATGGCTGCATTAATGAGATGGAAAGCATGAAAGGTTTTATTTATAATATATACATATGTATACATATATATATATATATACTGTATTTGCTTGTTTGCCTTTAAATACTTGACATCTTAATGTTGCCTAAACTAATATACATTAGCTTGCATTAATGGAAGTGGTCGTTGGAGGCTGTATATCCTCCTGTTGGCCTTCCATTACTGCACCTCTTGTTTTATTCTCATTCCGTCTTCATTACCTCTTGACACACACACACACACACACACTGTGTATTTAATAAGCCGGGTTATTCAACCCTGATGTTTGTTCCATCAGTGCAAATGAAACCTTTACAGTGCTTCTATCCTGCAGCAGCAAAGTGACGTACCATCACTCCTGTTCAACTACTTCAGATAAAAAGACACAAAGTCGTCTTCCTTTATCTGTGAAACTCTGCACGTAAACAAACCACTAAACAAATAATGAAACATGGCTCACACCAATCACCCACCGTGCATCTCTACATCCAATAATCACACGTCAACAGCTTGAGCTTGGTAATGAGAGGAGTGATGTGATGAGCCATATGAACCTTTGAGCAGCAATATTGATGTCATCTATATTCATACTGGCGTGTATCAGGTACATTCACTGGATCAGAAAAATGTCATTGTATTTCATTAGCATTTATACATGAGTGAACTAGGAGTGCAGCATTGGCCCCAAATAAGACTCTTACAAAAGGTCACAGTGCCCCCACGTGGTATTTAGATGAACTTCCAGTGGTTTCGGAACTAAAGACATGTTTGTACTTTTCATTTGAACTCTGCCTAAACTAATTTGAGCAGCTGAGTTTCTTACACTACTTATTCACTACAGCAAGCACACATGTATTGATTGAATAGAGGGAGCAGTCTATACTTAGCCTTACTCTATATTATACTAAAATATACAACTACATTTAGATGATTGCACATTCTCTGAAACATGTAATACCATATTTCATTTCTTATAATTAACATGGTGCTTTTTTTCTATATGACAATGAAACAAGTTTCTAGTGTAAAAAAAGACAAGCGGTTTGTACAGAACAGAAACTGATAGTCAGCCATTTTCACCAAAGAGATACGTCTCACTGTAAAATAAAACATAGGTTTTCTACTGTGTCATTAAAATGGAAATACAGCCGTTAACTGGATGATATTTATCTCCAATTATTGTTCTAACGGCAAAGGGTCATCTTGACATTAATTAATCACCGCATATCACTTTGGCTTCATCAGTGGTGACACTTTAATTGATATTATCACCACAACAATGACTGCACTGTGTGGAGTTATGGCTCTGTCTGTAATGACCCTCTCTCACTACACCACTCATGTCTGGCATTTATTAAAGGAGCTGATTGTGCTGAATACATATTATCTGTGATCATAAGGAGAGACATATGCTGCATGTTTCACGTGCAAATGTACTGCAGGCGGAAGTGTCTTTCTGGACCTTTCATGGCAAAACATGCCCTCAGGGGATAGTGAGGAATGAATTTCTTTCTGACAATGTGTCTTTACTGAAAATACCTCATTCTGTGGATGAATATGGATCATTCAAACTCACTGGTAAACCACTAGCTCCACTACTCAAGTCATAACTATGCTGATTGTATTCCCATTATTGCCATGCCGTGAAGCCATGGATAACTGAACGTTCAAAATATGGTTTAAATGTCATTACAGGGAATGAAACAGAGCACCAACATATACTGATCTGGGGTGGAGTGGCGCAGTGGTTAAGACCGGTACCCTGTGTGCGAAAGACATCATGGTTGCAAGTTTGATTCCACCCCTGGCTGGTTATACTCAATTCCATTGTAAGTCGCTTTGGATAAATGCGTCTGCTAAATGACATGTAATGTAATGATCTGCCAATATAATAATAATAATAATGATAATAATAAATTATAATATTATTATTTATTTTAAATGATAATAAATGTATAATTTTCTTTAAAGTAGCAGTTCATGTCACTAAGATATATCTCAATCTTTGACGGGAAAACGTATATATTCATATATATGTGTTTATGTATATATCTATATGTATGTGTATATATACATATATGTATACATATGTACACATATATGTATATATATATATATATATATATATATATATATACACACATATGTAGAGAGAGAGAGAGAGAGGTGATATTTGATGACTACTTACTGATGTATTAGTTTGTTTATCTGTCTAAAATTGATGGTTTGTTGCTGCGCGGCTATACTCGGTTTGACCAGTGGAGGGCAGTGATTCGCTCGTGCCGCATGTTCTCCGACGAAGAAGAAGAAAGCCAACATCTGACAGAGAAAATGGCTGCATGGCGGTCTGTGGACAATTTCTTTGGGCTACAACTGCAGTCTTAAACCATGTGGTGTTGCGTCTAACCGGGGAGCACAATGTTTAAAAAGGCGAAACGAGCGAACTTCCGACGGCGAAATGAGTCCGACGAGGACGAACATGAGGACGGTCCGCGTCCCTCGCTGGCGCCGACATTGTTCGGGCCTGTGGTGGACGAAATCCCGTTCATGGAGACTTCCAGCAACGCCGTCTGTGGAGCGCCGAGCAGCGGGGACGGCTACAGCAGTAACGGCTTCCTGTTGAACAGCAGCAGTATGCGAGGAGTGAAGAAGGAGAAGAAAGTCAAAGACATACCTGTGCTGCAAGTGCCCACGAAAGCCAGTCTGCTGAGTTTCAACGACGAAGAAGGTAAACGTGCTAAATCAAGCTAGCTGTTAGCTGGTGATGGAGATTATATTCCGTTACTGTCTGTTTGTGGATTTGCACATAATGTTCATGCCTCTTTATCTCCACATAGCTCGTTAATATCAGTTAAAGACCGTATATTGTCCCGGGTTTTACCTTTTAAAAGCACACGTTATACAGACCCAAGACGACCCGCGCACCCTAACTTTGTTGCTTTGGTGGTTTGTTTGCAAACAGAAGGATTCGAGGTTTTCAAAGTGAAGAAATCCAACCACAGCAAGAAGATTGTGAAGCAGCTGAAGAAAGAATACAAGGATGATCTGGAGAAGTCTGGCTGTGTCAAACAGGAAAATAAATCAGGTGGGATATCACTTTCATAATCGATTAACCTGTCAATTATTTCCTTGATTAGTCGAGTAATTGTTTGGTCAGAAAGCGTTAAAAAATGTTGATCAATGTTTGTCAAACCTGGAAATGATGATGTTCTTAAATGTCTTGTTTTTCTCCACAAACCAAAATGATTCACTTTTAATGATTTCATTGTTTTATGGAGCAAAGAAATGAAGAAAATATTCACATTTAAGAAGCTGAATCACTCAGAAATCTTGTTTTAATAATCGAGTATCAAAATAGTTGTTGATTAATTTAGTAATGGAGTAATTGTTTCAGCTCTACATCACTTGTAGTTCTTACGGTTAAGTTATTAGTTGGGAGAAAGCACATGGACACCAGAAACCCACCAAAGCCACACAGTTATCACACAGTTATCGGTACAATTAAAAGGTCACCTGAAAGTTGTAGAGTTATGCTGCTCATAGACAAAATAAATGCCAGCAAGCATATAACCTGCAGAGGTAATAAGAATACCCGAAGCTGCCTAGCTGATCATTCAGCTGCAATGTATATCACCAACGTTGGACAACAGCATGACCTTGGTTTTGTTAAAATCAGCTGAAACTGACACCGACTGGTGCAATAAGTGATCCTGAAAACCTCTGGCTTGTCGTAAAGTTGTACCATAGATGGAGGTGGATCTCTTCAGAAAGATCATTTCATATTTACATTTTAGTTTACAAGACAAAAATAGAGTATATTATATGGATTATTTTCAGTTTGGTTTTTATTGAATTAGATTTATTTTCCCATCTGCAGATGTGATATTCTAACGTCTGTTTCTGCATCCTGTTTCCTTAGATGCACCGCCTCAGGCACCAGTTGCCATCAAAGATGAAGTCACGGGTGGAGCAAGTAGTGAACATGGGGAGGAAGAAATGGAGGTGGACAGTACTGAGGAGCAGGAGGAAGCGGCAAGGAGTCAAGGTGCTCAGGCGCATAGTCAAGTGTCTAAGAGCAATAACACTGGAGCAACGTTCAACACACTCTCCTCCCTCGGCAGCCTAAAGCCAGGTATCATACTCGTATTTTCAGATTTAACTACGTGTGCTTGGTGATCAACATGTATTCTACTACTTATCTGATAATCCTTGCACACAACACTTGGATTAAGACCTGTTCCTCTTGTACTCCAGGAGAGATCCCCGATGCTGCTTTCATCCATGCTGCCAGAAAGCGGCGGCAGCTCGCAAGAGAACTTGGAGGCGACGCTCCACTGGTTGAGACGGACACTCCCAAGAAACGCCTCGTTGGAGAAGACCAAGATGTTAGTGATGACGAAGATGAGATGGAGAAGAGGATCCGCTTTAGTGGAGTCAAGAACAAAACCCAGAGACAGAAGATAGCTGAGGAGATAGGTACTGTTGTAGTTTTGGTCTGCAAATCACCTGCTGTACTATTTTAAATCAATTGTGTTAAAGACACAAACTTCTCCATGTACAGGTATAGAAGGTAGTGATGACGAGGCGCTTGATACAGGGCAGGATGAAGAGGTGAGCCGCTGGGAGCAGGAACAGATTAGAAAAGGAATCAGCATTCCCCAGGTAAGCTGCACTTAACCTCTCAATAGCTGCGAAGCATTTTTCATGCTGATAGGACGTCTGACAATGGACTGTGTGTGTTCTTTTTATTGTATTTTATAGACACTTATAAACACATTGAGAAATGTCAACATTTATGATGTCAGCATAAATGCCAAAGATACCATGTTGGTTTCTAAAAATCTCAATACTTTTGTGACACAAAATCATATACAGTAACTATAGATAATAAAATCATGTGTTTTCCTTGTTTGTAATGACTAGGTCCAGAGCACCCAGCCAGAAGACAACACCATCTACTACCAGAACAGCTATGAGAGTCAGCCGTATGGATCTTCCTACAGCATGCCCTTCACCTACAGCACCGTGGCCCCACAGACCGTCAAGCCGACTGGCCGAGCAGACAATGGTTCTGTTCACTTCGGGGCCCCAATTAGTGATCTTACCCCAGTATCCATTGATTTGGTAAAGAAACGCCTGCAGGATAGGTAGGTCCAGTGTATGACTGCGGCAACATCTAATATGAGTCTGGGCCATAGAACGGATTGTGGTGATCGATGTGGAGGGGGTTTCTTTAGTCCTAACAACTAGACACACATAGTCTCCTGTTAATCACTATCGTTATGTCGTTGTTCTATAGGAACACTCTGTTTACATACAGTTTGTCAATATTTAAAATCATATTGTCTTTTTGCTCTGAGTCAACCTCTCTGCGTGTCTTTCCCTGTATGTTCTGTCTACAGACTCAGTCAAATGCGTGCAGGCTACAACGCAAACTCCAAGCGCTTCAGACAGATTGAAGATGACCTCGCTGCTTCTGAGAACGCCATACAGCAGCTGGAGGGCTCGTCCAGTGACAACGCAGAGCAATATAAATTCTTGCAAGAGATGCGAGGGTATGTTGGAGACTTGCTTGAGTGTTTCAGTGAAAAGGTAAGGGAGAATTTATCTGCTGTCTGATTAGCAGTTCTTATTTTGTGTCTGTGTTCACTGACCACTTAATGTGATGTATTTTGTAGAGAGAGAATCCAATAAAACTCTTTATTGTAAAGAATTTAGTATCATAAAAAGCCCACTACTATTTACTTCAACTACTTTTTGCTTGAAATATTAACTTTGATCTGTTCTCACAAACACTGTTGTGTAAACACTTTCTTTAAAGAATGGAAGTATAAAGCTAATCCAAACATTTTCACTGTCTTTGAATTAATGTATATTTGTTATACTTGTACAATAAGAAAGCAAAATTACCGTAAGATGAGCTTTAAGATGACCCACTGCAGCGGTGTTACCATGTACTATACTTACAGTTGTGTAAAGCACAGTGAAGTGTTTGTGTACTTGTGTAGCTGCTTACTAAAGTCATTTCTAAACAGAATAACTATCTTGATTCTGCAGCTGCAGAGCAGCGTCAACACGGAATGACCTGCCAGCTGCCAACATGTTTCCACCGACCACACTAATATGTTTTAATTCTATCAGGCTGCACAGAACATTGTGACGGAACGGAGACACTAATCAACCATTATCATCAGCATGATTTGCCATTATAACAGCGACAGCAAACATCATGACTGGACCTACATGTTCTTAGTGTTGGGTCAAACCCATCTTACTCTAATTAAGTGGAACCCAGTGCATCAGTCTATGACGCCTTTAACTTGGTTTGGCTGCTCAAACGTCCATCGTCTTTTAACGTGACGTCATGGAAATGGACATTTTACAGATGCCTGGTTTTTTACCCACCACTATCGACATGTTGGTTCCAATGTTTTATTGTCCATCATGGGAGACATCCCCGTGACTCGGAGCCCCGCTTTGTTTGGGTCAGAGGTCACAGAAGGCATCATATCTTTCAGGTGCCTGCTGTCCTGGAGCTGGAGGCTGCCATGCACCAGTTACTAAGGCAACGGGCCTCACGACTTGTCCAGAGAAGACAGGATGATATTAAAGATGAATCGTCGGAGTTTGCAAGCCTTTCAAGTCAGTCCATCTTGAAGGTTTTTATGATTTATTTGAACAGCCTCGTTAGTTCTGTCTGTCTGTCTGTCTGTCTGTCTGTGTGTGTGTGTGTGTGTGTGTGTGCGTGCGTGCGCGTGTGTGTGCGCGTGTGTGTTATTCACATTGTTGTGTCCCACTCCCCCTCGTTGTGTTTCCCTCATTGATTAAGGCTAATTGATTGATTTTGAGTGCGTAAGCTCATATTTGTATTGGACATGTTTTTATTGAAGGAGCTGCTTTGGCTTCTCTTTAATGGTTGAGTCTCAGTGAGCTGTGTGTGTCGGTGCAGACACACACAAAGTAAAGATGACACAAACATTAGTGACTTGTCATTTGTCACTTTGACTGTAACATGTAGGAAGTTGCTGACAGGTAAGTGACTAGAAATTGAATAATACAAAAATTATTTGTAATGAACGATGTCTTATTCCTGCAGATACCTAATGTTTGAACCTCTTGTATAAGTTTAAAACCGTCATCGCTGAACATATCTGAGTTAATTTGTTTAAAGCTTTTTGGATTCTTCCAAATATTGAGTGTCCAGAATCAGTAATAGGTTATGGGATGTCTGTGCCGTTCATCACTGGTTCTAAAATTGCTCCTGTCTCTTGCAGATAAAGCTGTCATGGCTCCTAGTTTAGATTCCTTTGGTCGAGACCGCACGGCGTACCAAGAGCACAGTCGTCAGAGGAGGATCGCAGAAAGAGAAGCGCGACGGTATGAATCCCATTTATACTCACACGTGATTTGTAAGATTCGTCTATTTTTCATACACTTTGTGTAAAGTCTGCATTGCCTCTGCAGACAGTGTGTGTGTGTGTGTGTGCTTATGTCAGACCACAAAATGATAAAAACCCATATGTGCTTAATTTCTTAAGTTTTCCACACAAGAGCTAATTACAGGTAATGAACAGTTGAATAATCTGCCCTTGATTTTCTTTGTGTGTGGTTGTAGAACACGGAGGCGACAAGCACGAGAGCAAAATGGAAAGAGAGCTGAACATAGTGAAGGCTTGTCATCGGATGATGAGGAAACATCCACTGACATTACGAGCTTCAACATGGAAAGAGGTTCATCATCATATTACTGCAAAATTTACACACCATCAATTCAGAATTTGACCATATTTATAGGCAGTTCCATTGTTTCCATCACAGGAAAGATCCTCATTTAACATTAAAAATCATAAACAGACAGATTTTCGATTTACAGTGTATTGTCACTCTCCTTTTGAGAAGCGCAAACATGTCAATAGAAAAGTTTTCATGAGCCCAGAGAAGCGTGTGTGCAGCTTCATGTCCTGATCTCCTGATGATTTCTAAGCCACATTGCCCGGCCTTGCAGAAATATTGATTACCATCAACCAAACAGGTGGTACATTTCAGGTATGGTGTGATTGATGTCTAAATGAATTCTTTCATCTCATTCCAGATCGCATCGGCAGGGAATGTAAAAAAGTGTTTGAGGACGTGGTGGAGGACTTTCATTCTCTCGACTGCATCAAATCCCATTTTGAAGTGTGGAGGCGGGATTACGCCGACACTTACAGAGACGCTTACATCGGCCTCTGTCTGCCCAAACTCTTCAACCCTTTAGTCCGTCTGCAGCTGATCACATGGAACCCACTTGAGGTGAGATGAACACTTTATTGATCCCAAGGCATCGCCTGCACACTCAGGTGTTGTTATAAATCCCAATGACTCTTGACACGATGGATTTTCTGTACTTCAGGAACACATGCTTGTGTGCACAGTTCTGTTCACATCATGCAGTTATTTGTTTTCCAAAAAACTCATTCCGACCCGCTCAGTTTTTAGTCCAGCTCTGTGCTGCAGTCTGTTGATTTATCCACGGTGAATCCTCACTTCCATGAGTATGTTTCCATGCAGCCTGCAGCCTTGTCTCAAACAAAGCTCGTCTTCTTGTAATAAACAGCGACGTGCCAAGAAGAAGCACAGAATGCTGGATGTCCTCCATTGTTGCTCTTTGTCTCCAGCGTGTCGTTGTTGTGATGTGACACGGCTGATTAAATAGCCATGTCATTTACATATCTGGCCCACACACCCCACAGTCAGATCAGGGTGTACTGTGGGGAGCTCCAGTGAGGATTCAGACCACAGTGTCTCTCAGTCTGAGACCGACTCCCCTTCTCTAGACCATGCCTTCATCTGTTCCACCTGTCCTCCTTATGCTGTAATCGGTTTGATGTTTGCTCCGTCTGTGCAGGCTCAGTGTCCGAACTTCGAGTACATGCTCTGGTTTGAGTCGCTGCTGTTTTATGGCTTTGAGGAGCACGGCACGTTGCAGAAAGGAGACGGCGATATCGGTTTGCTGCCTGCTATCGTGGAGAAGGTCGTCCTCTCCAAACTGACAGGTAATGAAGCCCCTGCAGGAGCACAGAGCTCACTCAGTGCTGGCTCGTGAAGACTTACTCGTGTGTTGTTTTTGTGTATGTTGCCAGTGTTGGCAGAGCAAGTGTGGGACCCACTGTCGTGCAGTCAAACAGCCAAGCTGGTGGGCTTCATTCACAGACTGATGAAAAGTTACCCCACTGTGCTGCATGGGGATAATCAATACACAAAGGTACTGTGTCCTACTCTTCTTCTACTGCCTACATACACATCATTTACTTAAACTGACAAAAACATTTGCTCTGGTGTGATTTCCCCGTTCCCATGTGTCAAAATACCCATTTAGTTTTGGCTTTAAACAGGTTTTTCATCAGTGGAAATGTGTTTAATCGTCATTAACTGCAGGTGACGCTGATTTTTGCCAGCAATTCTTTCCCAATCATGTATTTAATGAATCAGCTCATCTGAAGATTGAGACTGAAGTATAATCACAGAGAGATAAACAGTAGCTGTGGTGTCTTTTTATTCCCCCGACCCATTTTGTCTGTAAATCAGTGACATCACAAAAAAACACCAGCAGCCCTGTTCAGAGCAACTGCTGGCTATGGTGTTAGTCACCGAGCAGTGACTCCAGGTTTAATGTTAGTGTGAAAGAGAATTTACAATAATTATCATCTTGATTTGTTTGTTTTCCGTCTTTTAGGAGTTGTTGAAATCGATCGTCTTACGGTGCCGGCGGATTCTCGATGAAGATGTCTTTCTTCCACTTTACCCAAAAAAGTATGTCACGCTGTTGTTAATGTAGTTTTTTATTATTATTATTATTATTATTATTATTATTATCATCATTTTGTCTGTGATACTTGACAATGATTTTAAATATTCCTATTACTTCTGTTCAGTGTGTTAGAGAACAAGAACAGCGGCCCCTACTTATTCTACCAGAGGCAGTTTTGGTCCTGTGTGAAGGTATGTGTGAATCTTATTAATCTTATTAAAGCAACATTTACAGCTGTGGCAGCTTATTTTACTCTGTAGTTATTGATGTTGCTCTTGTTCCCATGTTGTGCAGCTGCTGGGCAACATCCTGCAGTGGCAGGGTATCTTATCCACTTCCTGTCTGAGGGACCTGGCTTTGGACAGCACACTCAACAGATACATCCTCTCTGCACTCCAGACCACAGACACGGCAGAAGACAACGTTCACAAGTGCCAGAAGGTAGTGGATACACAGCACAGCACACTCACACTTAAGTCATTTAGCCGATGGTTTTAATCAGCTTTTTCTGATGTAAGCGTGTCCATTAATGATCGACTTAACATGGTGCCACAGACTTGACATTAAAATCTTCCTTTTACTGATATCAGGTAGTGGAGCGTCTGCCGCAGCACTGGTTCTCCGGGCTGAAGGGTCAGCAGACGCTGCCTCAGTTGGAGCCGCTGTGTCGCTACCTCACCCACCTGGCAAACTCCTCACACCGCAGCACTGTCGGTGGGTCTGATCTGGAACGACACGCTGTCAAGTAAGAGGCTCCGTTAGGGTTTTTACATCCAGCTGAACACTACGTCAGGTGTTTTGAGAAGGATAAAACAAATCTACAATAACTATTTACATGTACATTAAGCTTTAACCTTTGTGCACCAACAGGGATCAAATCAAAGAGGTTGTGAAGATGTTGGGCTACATGAACGCCCTGGATCACATCCTCACGGTGGCAGCAGAACACGGTGTAAAAGACATCAAGTTACTTCTGGAAACCTTGTCATAGAAGACTCTTCACTCATCACGTGTTGTACTGACACCGTTTAAAGCCGTCAGATCACAGCGTTGATCTCCTGGAAAATCATGTGTGTTAATGGATTTGAAATAAAATCTTGTTACTTTGACTGTGATGGAACAAGGGAGGGAAAATAGTTGTAAATATTGTGAATACTTGTATAAAAAAAGGTGTTTTCTCATACACCGACCAACAGGACTGGTGCTCAAACAAGGCCGTGTGTCAACAGCTCAAACATGCTCTCAATATTTTAAATGCATAATTTATTGAAGTAAAGTAAAAATGTGTCCATCAGTTATTGTTCAGAGAAACTAAATTCATAATTCACACAATCCGGATTCCTTTTAAAAACTGGTCCAACACCTTTGTTTCTCTCACCTGATTTTCTTTTATGTGCCAAAAATCACACAGATGCAGAGTGACTGACTTTGCTCTTCACTAAATTCTGCAGTTCCCACCGTCACCAACAGGCTGCTCTCAACATGAGAGTTCTGTGATCATATTTGTAAGATTTGTTTTAGTATTCTGTTTTCCTGTGAATAAAATATTAATTTGAAAGATTGAGTCAGAGTTTTGTTTTTTCCACTATTGTTAATAATAATCTTTGTCTTTGAACAGCATGAGAGAACAAACACATTTTGATGGTGGAATCTGCTGTAATATTTAAACACTTTAAGGTCTGAAAAAGAATCACTACCACTGATTTAAAGTCATTTATTGATCATTAAATACATTTATGATGCAGGACACTGTCTGAAACCCCAGTTAGGACTTCTTTGTTATCGTCTTAGTCAGTATCTACTTGGGGCAGTTAGTGAGTCTAATGGCTGCAGCCCAACAGTAATAGTATTCAGTAGGCGGGGCTGCGAGTGTGTGTGTGTGTGTGTGTCCCCTGCCTTCCATTTGAACACGTTTTAACACAGCTGCCTGAAGAGAAGGATATCTCCCAACCAACCACCTTAAAGACAGACATTTGACTTGGTCGACGCAGTGTTGGCAGCACTGGTTAGAGTTAACTAAAGGACGCTCAGAGTGTTTGGATCAGCACCGTATGCGCTCTCGCAGCGTCTCCAAGGTAAAAGCCATGTTTGCGTTATTCTCCTGAGCTGCATGCAGTGCAAGAATGTGTGAGAACTATCTTTGTATGATCCACACGCTGCAGGTTAAGTCGGTTTATGCGGCGGAAACGTGTGCGGCAGCGTGTTTCCGTGCGTAAAGTTGCGCACACATTGAGCACATGCTGTAAAACTACATGCTCGTTTAGTTTGGACCCCATTTTAACAGCGTTAGTGTCCACTTCAGTGTGTGTGCGTGTGTGTGCGCGCGCGCGTGCGCGGTTTGTAATGCTGCAGAAACGCCACAAGTCAACTTCAGGATCTCCTTCTTTCCTAAAAGTGGCGCCTCAGAAACTTAGCAGCACGAGTCCATATTTAGGGGCTGCTCGAGCGCATTGTGCTTGAAACCACGGTCGTGAAACGTGAGAGTTTGCTTCAGTGTGAGGACCAGACTGGATCAGACTGTTGGAGGAGGAGCAGAGTGGCCTCTCCCGGATTGTAATGCGACTCAAGGCAAAGTGTGGACTGGACTAGCGAGGACGAGGTGGTCTGAAGTCTGGTTTGGGAACCAGGGGTCGTGCCATTGAAGTGACTGTCTGTCAGATACGGATTGGAGTCGTGTGGGCGCGTCCAGCCTGTCAAAGCTCTTCTGTGGAGTTAATATATGGCGCGTGCAGCTGTTAATTTGCCATAATGTGCACTTTTATAGATCATGTTTGTGGTCTCTGGTTGGTGCTGTGGACACTTTTGTCAACGGGATTAACAGGTGCCAACAAAGTGATTTGTGGCTCCTGTGGCTCCTGTGGCTCCTGTGGCCCCTGTACCTTGTGTTTGAAGAGAAAACCCGTTGTTTGTCAGTGAGGACCATGATTTGGGTCCACTCTGTCTCACAGGTTCAGATATTTAAACACATAAAGAGGCTGAGTGCGCGCGCCAAGTCCAGTCCTGGCAGACAATTACTCTTTGGCACTGAAAGGCTCTGATGGGGGATGTGGGGATACACAGCCTTCCTGCGGAATGTTGTGTGTGTGTGTGTGTGTGTGTGTGCAGTTGTCATTGTGTCCAAAACCTGGTCCTAATAAGGCAGACCCTCAATCATGACTAAGATTTGAATTGTGGTTAGGTTAAGGTCTAGTTGTGGGATGTGTCTTTGTTTACCACCATTTAAATGATTTTAATGTTTCTTATGAGTTATGAACTTATGAGAAAACTAATATAGAACTCATTGTTTGTTATGTTATTGAAATATGAATCCACTAGAAAAATTACAGTTTGTTTGTAAATAAATCACTAGGACTGTATGAGGTCGAGCGTTCACTCACTTAATATTTCTGTCATTATCATGATAATGGAATTTGTCGTGATCAGTTTATTGTGTGTGTGTTTGTGTGTGTGTGTGTGTGTGTGTGTGTTTTTATCACGATGCTGTGAAACATTGTTTCCTCTCTAGTGTTTTATTTCTGGGCCATAACAGATCATGGCCCTGGTTACAGTTGGATTACTATGACTTTGCATTAACTGGTTATGGTTAAAGGAGATTTATGTCACAACTGTAATTGTATTCATTGAATATGTCGTAATATATATAATGTGTAAAGTAGTGGCTTCACAGTATAACCAGTTTATTCACAATTTAACATTTAGTACGCTGGACATTAGAATGACGGTGATGGCGATGTAAAATAAAAAGCTGGATTTATTTATCCATTTTAAATGAAAGCATATTTTAGAAGGTCTCGGGTAAGAAAAAAAGAGCTGACCTTTCAGATGTTGGCCACGGTTCAGCACAGACTAACTTTAGCCTCTCTCTGAAAGTGGGTCAGTAATGGACGCCTCACAAGCACAGACAGAGGTTACGTTTGTATGTTAACAAGGTTTAATTGTATAAGTGTTGATTCATCACCTGTGGCGTCGGTCACGTCACCGTGGCGTCTGCTTCACCTCACAGGTGTGGTCATGTGTAACAGCAGGGTTCAGACAGTGGCGGCTGCTGCTGCTGCTGCTGCTGCTGCTGCTGCTCCTCCTGCTGCTGCTGCTGCTACTGCAGTAAACAGACATTGTGTACAAAACAAGGATCGAGGACTTGTAACAATGTTGGGTAATAGTTATAGTAACCCAAAGTTTCTCCAAACAAATGAAGGTCATTTTTCCCTCTCAGTTGTTCTTACTGAAAGTTTGTGTTAATTATTAGTTTATTTCTTTAATACACTTTCTTTCATTATGAGCTCTCATTTAGTAACATCATGATCATCCACAGCATTAAATCTATTTATTATTGCTCCATATAACTTGGCTCATGTCAACAGTGTAGAGTTTGAGTCAAGAAGACCAGACTAACCAAGACCACGTCTGCAGAGACCAAGACGGGACTGAGACCATGGTAGTGTGAGATGAGTCAAAACCTTGATCAGTGCTGCATCGACAGTACATTTTTATTCACTCATAATTGAATAATCTTTAGAATCTGTTAGTTGTCGTAAAGTATTGTCTGTTTTACTGAAGCAAACCAAAGTGTCCAAGTCTGAGACGGGACAGAGACTTTCTCACCAGAGCAGGGCACAGAGTTCATTAGCATACAAGTCTGTCAGGTTTCTGATGTCATCGTTTCCACTTAAAGATGTGTGCAGTGGGAACACAGAGCAAATGTCACCAATCATCACTTCACACTCACTTCTGCACACAGTCTTATTGTTAGTGTATGCATGTGGGCGGCGGCTTCAAAAAAGAGGACATGATGCTGTGCACGGACGTGTGTGTACATGCAGTTACAGATCCTTGCAGGATAGAATGCTTTTCTGAGCTCAGCTCAACTTAAAGCACAACATTTAAATGTCAAACAGTGAACATTGGAGAGTTCTCTCAGTATAGCAGTGATTTTAGAAGCCTCGCGTGTGGATTCCAGTGCAAAAACAACATAAACCCTTCTTGAAGCTGAAAATGTACTATACCAACACCGGGGATTAGATATTCTAACCTTTACACTTCACCAAAAAGTCATGTTTTATGTTGAAATAAACATTTGGGCCAAGTTGTAACTAACTAATGTGTTTGTGGCAGCTTTGTTGTTTTTGTTTATTGTAAAATAAACATTTAAAAAGTCTTCAACTGAACTTTCTTTATTTAAGCTGCAGGAAACCCTGGATCATGGCAGCGAGAGTGTGTGTTACGCTCAGGAGAGCTGGTGTTGCATCATCGTTTTGGAGCAACTGACATCAGAATCAGCTGCACACGTCGTATTAGATCTTATTAGTGCTCAGTGTGTAGAAGGAAATCTACTGTGTGTTTGTTTGCTTTGGCTTTCTTGACCGAATTTCTAAAACTTAACTCGTAGGAAAATGAAGTTACTCTATGAATACAGTTATTATTTAAAAGAAGCTCACAGGGGAAGAGAAGCAGGGTTGTGTACATAGCCTGGTTTCATTGGTTCTGAAGGATCACACCCCTCTCATGTTCATCCACACCCTGCAACTACATGAACACTGCACATCTACTGCTCTCTGCAAACCATGTTTTAACCTAGAGTGTGTCACATCTGTGGGTCACATCTGTGGGTCACATCTGTGCATCAGTGTGCTTAAACAATAAAAATGCTTTTTTTAATCCAGTAACGTCCAGTAACGGCTTTTGACCTTTCAGTATCTCCTGCTACAGTTTCTCTGTGTAAACACATGAAAGGTTTTTTTAGATGAAAAGCTGCTTGTTCTCTTACTGTGAGACTGTGGTGATGTTTGCCACCGTGCAGCTGCAGCGCAGCGACAATGTTTCATTACTAATATCATTATTATTATTATTATCATAGAGTCCACGTAGTGACGGCTACATTTTGACCATGCATTGACCATGTGCATTTGTGCGTGTGAATGTTTCTAGGAATAGCCAGGCCATGTGATTCCTCCAGATTCTATTTCAGAACAGTCGCTGGAGAACTCTGTCGGGCCTCACTGCAGCTTGAAGCTCAGTTCAGAAACACGTTTAATCCGCACGTCTGTCATCGTTCTGCTCAGAACAGCAGGTGACGCAGGTGACGCAGGTGAAGCAGGTGACGCAGGTGCTTTTAAGTAAGTATCTCGTTTGTTTCCATGGTCAGCTTTGTGAGGAGAGTGTGATCTCACTCAACAATGACAATGCTAATTTCATTATTTAACGTCCTGTTTTAAACACATTTGAATTGACAGAGTGACTTTTCCCAACAGACGATGGTTTTGACTGAGCAGTTACACTCGGGTCAGAGAAGGGTCACAGAGTTTCTATAGTCTAGACTGTATGTAAGTGTGTGTGTGTGTGTGTGTGTGTGTAACAGTAACAGCTCTTCAGTATTAGACGTGTGTCAAATATAACAGACTGAGAAAAACAGAGTGTTGTTACTATACTAAATGAAAACAAATATAAAAGTCTCATCGTACAAATGTAAAGAATTGACAAACGTGCAAAAATAAGAAAATAAACTAAATGTGTGTAAGTTAAAGAGTATTATTACGTTTAGAGAGTTCAGCTTCCATCTTATCTTCTCTAACTTTGACCAAAACAAAGAGAAGTGAGAGAGCGGAACAGTGCTGTTAGTGCTGTTAGTGCTGCTCGTTCTAACTGAGTCACACACTGAGATTTAAATGTAATATCTACAGCTTCTGGTTGTGTGAAGGAGGACAGGCTGTTGCTGGAGCTTAGTGACAATCTTTCACAAGTCAGGTCATGGTCATTAAACACTGTATCCTGGAAATTTGAACTTCAGTAAAAATGTGTACGATGCAGAATGTTGCAGTTTTGAGTTTGATTAAATTTGATCCAGATAGACGAGGAATGAGCTTGATGTAGACTGGCATCCCAGTCCAGAGCAGAATGTGTGTGCTCTAATGCTGTGTTTCCATCATGGTATCATGGTACGGCTCCGTTTGGGCTTACTTTTCAACTGAGAACGGTACCAAAGACCGCATGTATCGTCGTACTGGTACAATATTTACACCACGAGTTACACCACCTCTCTCTGTCTCTCTGTCTCTCTCTTTGTCTGTCTCTCTGTCTCTCTCTCCGTATTCTCCCCTCTTTCCATTCCGTTGATGTTGTGCAACATCCACTTATTCTCTGGCTGTATGAGCTCAGCAGTGAGGAATGAGGAGAGTTCAGAGAGTTGACGGTTTGCGTTGCCATTCTGACCTGAGTCTGTGTTTGTGTCGGTCAGAGAGTGAAATGTGTGTAAAGCATAATGTGATAATAATATTTATGGTATAAATGGACCATAAAACATCTAAATGTTCACTCAATGCTGTTTGTTTGTGAGATAAGATGCTGCTTAAGAGTCGATTATCTTTCTTTATCTCTGCGTGAAGCTGCAGTGAAAAGGAAGATCTATCACTGTCATGGTTTAAAAGCTGATATTTAATATCATGGAGGCGCCATGTTTGCTTGCAGTTGTTTAATTCTGCTGCAGAGGAACCTTTGAACTTTGACCTGAGACTGAAACATTTCAACAGAAAGTTTGTCTGAATGGAGAAGTTTTGATTCATTTGGATCTGAAACACACAAACATCCATGTTATTGCTGTTTTCTTTGACTTCAGACAAAGTTCCACAGTGGAAGTTTTCAAAGGTTTGTGTTCATGTGTTCATGTGTTCATGTGTGCAGGAGTGATGAGAACCCTGTGTTTCAGGGCTTTGCCTCGTCTCCTGTGAGCTGTGTTATGTAACACATGTCCTGCAACATATCCAGCAATAAAATGGATGATCCCGTTGGGTGCGTGCTCTTTTTGGCACACAGTCACACAGTGACTGCTGTTACCCGTGGATTTATCATCATACATGATGAGAGTTTGTGTAGCAGATTAGGATTTTATGATACAGTACTCTTCATTTATCCAGGCCTGGGAACTGAAGCACAAGCATTGACTGGATT
>NC_081137.1:24139667-24232167 GCF_958295425.1 Solea solea | reverse complement strand
GCCACAGTGGTTGCCGGGGCGTTGTCTGGTAAGATAAAGAAAAACTGGACACGATTAGAGCAGATTTAGACCGTGGTTGGTTTTCTTTAGGTCCATGAGGAGCAGAATTATCATTATTATCATTATTATTATTATTATTATCATCATTATTATTATTATTATTATTATTATTATGACGAGGATGTTTTAGCTGCACGCTGCAGACTAATAATGACGTGAGAAGAGCAGAGAGAGATGTTTTCCTACTCGAGCAGAGTGGAGTGGAAGACAAGGTGTTTGATGAGAGGAGTTAAGATATGACTCAGCAGATCTGTGATATATTTATATTATTGTCTTTTCTGTCACAGATTGTAATTTGAATGTTTTATTTTTGCTGTAGACTAAAAATATTTGGCTTTGTCATCAAAACATGAATAAAATACCAGAGATGAGTATTTAGATATAAGAAGTTTGTGCGGGAACACCAAATGTTTACGTGAGCAAAGGTTTAGAAACGGAGCGACTTGAATTAGCGTTAATGACCTTTACTGTCTCTTCTTCACTTTTGTCATCATTGTTTTTATCTTAAATTATTTCTGCTGACTTTGCGACACATCCACATATTCCAGCACCTGCTCAGTACACTTAAATATATACAAATGACTTTTCTAAGTATTTTTTTATATTAAAGATTCATTCAGGTAAACACAACATCTGCTTTCTCTGTTTTCTTGAAGCGATCATGGCTTTTCTCTTCGAGCTGAAGGACCTGGTGGACCTGATGTCCATAGGAACGCTCCTGGCCTACACTTTAGTGGCTGCGTGTGTCTTGGTGCTCAGGTCAGTGAGGAGACGTCGAGTTTAAAGAGCATGCACTGAACTTTGTGACATTAGACACTGAAGTCTGGACGTTTTCCGGCCTGTGTGAGAATCAGGATTCACCTGAGAGATGTGAGAATCAGGATTCACCTGAGAGATGTGAGAATCAGGATTCACCTGAGCGATGTGAGAATCAGAAATCACCTGAGAGATGTGAGAATCAGGATTCACCTGAGCGATGTGAGAATCAGGATTCACCTGAGAGATGTGAGAATCAGGATTCACCTGAGAGATGTGAGAATCAGGATTCACCTGAGCGATGTGAGAATCAGGATTCACCTGAGCGATGTGAGAATCAGGATTCACCTGAGAGATGTGAGAATCAGGATTCACCTGAGCGATCCAGATGTTTGTCTGACTGAAACATTCTTATTATGCAAACAGCAGACTACAGCACGAGTCCAGACCCTGTTTGACTGACGTGTTTCATAGTTGATCGTGATTTATCCAGGTTTTCAGAACTGTACAAATGACTTCTGAACCAAACTCTTTTCTCATTTATGGGTAAAACAGTCTCACTCTGTCATTTCTTTATGAATACCTTAAATGTGGCACTACAGCTCTCCTCCTCTCAGGTGTGGGTTAGCAGTTAGGTTTAAGTGTTGGAGATGAAGTGGTGAATCAGCTGAGTGAGCGTGTGTTTGTGAATGTTCAGGTATCAGCCGGAGCAGCCCACTGTGGTGTATGAAATGGCCAACTCTAAAGAGGAGGCGGAGATGAGCGACGACATCAGTGTCCCCAGTGTGGGCATGCTTCCTGGTCTGGAGGAGAGGTTCAGCTTCAAGATGCTGCTGTTTCCAGATAATCCTGAGCCGTCCTCGTTGTCAGGCTTCTTTGTCAACATCTGTGCTTCTGTCATGGGTGAGTGATCGACATTTACCTTCATACGGACATCAGATGCAAACCTATGATGATGATGATGATGATGATGACTGTTGTCCTGCAGGACTGTTGATCCTGGTCTTCAGCGTGCTGGCGGTGCAGGGAGGCTCCGCCTCCTGGAACATCGCAGCCCTCAGCCTCATCTTCGTGGCGTGCCTCGTCCTCACCTTCATCGTGTGGAGGCAGCCCGAGAGCAAGACTAAATTATCCTTCAAGGTTTGACTCGGGTTGTTGTACGTGAGTGAGGACTTTTTAAAACCACTTCCTGCCGCCGTGTTAAACTTGTGTGAAATGTCACTCTGAAGGTTCCGCTGCTGCCGTTCATCCCAGTGATCAGCATGTTTGTCAACGTCTACCTGATGATGCAGCTGGACAGAGGCACCTGGGTACGCTTTGCAATCTGGATGGCGATAGGTATTTTTACTTTCTCACTATATGCACGTTGTTCCAGTTCTCAGTGACACACCCTCTGCATAACTCAGCTGTCAAAGGACATGAGTGAAAAACCATGTTGTATTTCCTCACAGTAAATGCACACACTTGCTTTAGTGGGAAATAATAGAATATTGTGACCTCGGCCTCGGCGCGACGTTATTTTGCGTTACCCCTCGCGATAGTCCTCCCTGTTCCTACCTGAACTATCGCTACCATACTTTTTTTAGTGCCTGCTCTGGCAAGGTTCCAAACGAGCCGAGGCCACACGATGCGTGGCGTCGCCCGATTGGTCAGAGTGTCGTCACAGGAAGAGACGTCCGACACAAGGATCAAGCCGAAACAATGCCGAACTGTAGATGAGTTAAAAAGACTTGAACAATCCTAAAAACATGGCTTCATCTCCAACAACTACCAGGGAAATGTCTAAAATCTCAGTATTTAACAGAGGAGTCGTGGATTTAGCGAGATCACAAACCCTGCCGCTGTATTTCAGTCCCGTGACTGTGGCAGACGGATTTTGTAGTGGAAAACCAACCCGTGCCGTGCCGTGCCGTGCCGTGCCGAGGCGAGCTGGGACCTTAGGTGGAGAAGGGGCTTTGGTCTTCATCAAAGTGTGTGATAATGATGTGGTTTTGACATAGTTTCAGTCAGTTATCACAGACTTGTACGACTAATGGAAGCTGACTGAACATTTCAGTTTTACAGGGACTGTGATACAGACGACGGTGCTAATCCTCCCTCTGCTTTCTCAGGCTTTGCGATCTACTTCTGCTACGGTATTCGCCACAGCACAGAGGCCGCCACGGCTCGCTCGTCACCTGACACGGAGATGATGGACCTCAAGCGTGACCAGGAAACAGAAAGCCTGGCGCTGGAAAAGGAGGCCTTCCTTCAGAATGGAGTCGATGTTGGGGAAGAGGACGAGGGAGATTTGTAGGGAAGCATTTGAACATGCTACGAACATTACAGATTCCCCGGATGCCGTTCTGTCTGTGTAATAGTATTTCTGTAAGGACGACTGTAAATCCTTCAGCGGCACTAACTCCTTGTTGGGGAGAGTGATGATAAATAGGTTTGAACTGAAATTCTCAGACCTGTTTTGTTCCCCTTCGAGTGCTGGGTGCAGCACGGACAGCTGGTTATAATACTTATGTGAAAACAGAGCGTCAGCAGCCAGTCGGCACAAATCATTGTCAGATACATTTGGAGATTCTAAATTGACCATAGGTGTGAGTGTGTGTGTGTGTGTGTGTGTGAATGTTTGTTTTGTCTGACATGTCCAGGATGAACCCTGCGTCAGCTGACTGGAGACAGGAAACATGTGACATGTGACATGTGACATGTGAGGGAGACTCAGCGATGAAACCATAACGTGTGTCTGTTTGTGTTCGTTCATAGTCGCTTCTTTGAAGAGTGTCTGAGTGACATCACTGGCATCTCAGCCGTGCACAGGACAGGACAGGACAGGACAGCGGCTGTCGGAAAGTTTTTAGCATCATATCACATCGGGTTAAAACTCTCTCAGTATTACATTCAGGCTGTAGGATATTTACATTCATCTGTAACTGATGTTGAAACCCTTGAACAGTTCTACCTGACGAGCAGAGGCTCGCACGTCACACGCTGCAGCACACTGGGCTCGTCAGTGACATCATTACCCCTGTCCGTCAACAGAATTGGTAGGCGGAGCCAAAGGAAAAACTGGCTTCATGTGGTGGTTTTGATTGAGGCAACAGAAGCAGCCGTACAGAGGATCAGAATGTGCGGAACATGATTTTATACTGTAAAACCTTCTCAACTGATCACTTTCATGATCTTTACAGGAGTAAAATGATGGCAGTTGTTGAATGACACTCCCTTTGTGAACCCTGATACATGATGAACGGCAGTTAGCATCAGTTATCACAGAATAACGGTGGATTTTCACAGTGCTGGCTGCTGTGGTGTGTTTTCTGTTGTTGTTGCTTCCGTAGCTTTTAACATCTAAAACAATACAAGCCAATTATTTTATGAATGTTAAATTTGGATTTATGTAAACGTTACTTTACACATTTTATCATGTTTGTTAATGAAAACTTGGTCATTTATTGTGTTTGTCAGATTTTTAATCTGAAACTAATGTTTACAGTTAAGTCAAAGCCTAAAAAGTTGTTTTTTTTAACCCAACCAACAATAAAAAAAATACATCATTTAAATCATTTAAACACAAGCATAATAATTGATTTAAAGTTTTTAACATCATATAATGAAATGTCTTTTTTTTTTTTACCTCTCATTTGTTTACTGTAGAAGCGTTGGTTATCACATGGATGTAAATGTTGTGTATATTTCTTGCAGTAAATTATTTGTAAACTGGAGAAAGGGCTATTTGTCGATGTAAATGAATCTCATAAATATCTGGCTTCAGGCTATTTGTCCGCTCTGTTGTTTGATGTGTTACGTATTCTGTCTTTAACGTTGACTTCAGCTAAGACGATGTCATGTAAACGTGAAGTGAACAGTGCACATGTGAAAGTGTTTAGTTTCACAGAACTGGAAGGAGCTTCTTCCCCTCTGATGCTGTCTTCAAGCTCTCGTTACCTTTCATTTCTCATCATGTGTCAGTGATGATCGGCTGCTACAGGCGGCATTTTACTGTCACTAATTCATCTTGTAAAACAGTGCAGTGAATGCAAATGTAATGTAAACATGGCTGACGGCACTCTCTGTACCACACACACACACACACACACACACAAACTTAAACTGCAGCATGTCGTGTTCTCTGTCACATATTTCAGCTCCTTCACACTCCAGATGTCTCACGTGACCTTTCCCACCAAAGAAGACTAAAGTCAAAATTGTTCATGTTCCATTGTCACATTGAAAAGTCCTGAGTGGGATGTGTTGTCTTTGGTGCCGCCTGCTGGTGAAATCAGAGCCTGCAGCCAGACAGCGTCAACATGTGGACACGTGCTTCTGTAAATGATGATTTCCTGGTGGCTTTGCTTGTGTCGCTGCTCTTTTTCTGTGTAAGTTTGTATGTTTTCATGAAAACCTCCTGTAAATAAAATGAGCTTTTAAAAAAACAACTTTTATCTCTTTCTATTTTATGTTATGGCGCGGACAAAGGTTTCACCTTCATCCAGCAGAGGGCGTTCACGTGTTAGGCGAGAAAAAAAGAGCCGGACGCTCAACAGAAGGATGCTCTGCGAGGTGTCGGCAGCAGCATCAGCACCATCACTCCTCCTCCTCCTCCTCCTCCTCCTCCTGCTGTCCGCAGCATCTCTCTCTCTCTCTCTCTCTCTCTCTCTCTCTCCCCCTCTCTCCCTCCTGGTCCTGCCTCTGCCTCTCACAGAGACAGAGAGAGGAGGGACTGAGACACGCGCACGCTTGGGTTTTGTTTTGCAACTCCTGCATTGACCGACATTCTTCCTGAAGCTGCAGGTGAGTCGCTGCGGGTATTTCTGGTAACGACGCGTCTGTTCCCTGCACAAGTGTGTGCGCATGTTTTGGGTCGTTGAAGCTGATTCGGTTCGTGTGTAGATGAGTGTAGACTGAGTGTCAGAGTGTGTGAGCTCAGGGTGGTTGTGATGGATGGAGCGCATCCAGTCACTGGCTCATAATAACGATCATGCATAGATTATAGAGGCTTTAGACCTGACTTCATGATCCACTGCACTGAGACTGGATCACGAGGTTTGAGGAAGTGGACTCATGTTTTCTGTTTGATACTTTGAACATCACATCTGAAACCTATGGGCTTTTACCAAATATATGGTTTTACATTCCGTTTTATAGCCTCAAGTAAAAAGAATCAGTGTAATATTGTTGTGATGTAAGAGCCTGAGCTGTGTGTGAAGAGTGTGAAGTCAAAATAAAGCTTAGCTTTCAAAGCTTTAAAGGAAATGCACTCATATGAAATGAAAAATGTTGTCTGTGTTATATGATCTTACTTCTACTTTAGTGTCTTTGCAAAGCCTGTGTAACTTAGGTCAAAGGCTGATTAGATGTGATTTTTGCATTAGATTCCATGTTCACTGAAGCAGTGAGAGCAGAGGACTGACAGGAGACGATGGATGAAATGATGACAAGCAGGTGGAGGACATGCCACTCACACTCCCACCTCCACTGTCTTCATTGATTGGTGTCTGATCATCAAATTCTCCCTGAGACCTTGGTCAGCTGTTTTTTTTTTCAGTGTTTTTTTATGATTGTATTTTCCACTTCACACACGATTCAGCATTTATGTGGCTGCTCTGTGAAAACATGTGGTCGCCAGGAATCTGTCCTGTGATGTTTGAGGTTTTAAGTGTTTATTGGAATTGATCGACTCACAAATCCCTCACGTATGGATGTGCCACTTCGTTTTTCCTGTTACAGTCATGTTAATGTGGATCAAAGCAGGGCTCGTGGACCTCGTGGAGCTCGTGCAGCTCGTGGAGCTCGTGCAGCTCGTGGAGCTCGTGCAGCTCGTGCAGCTCGTGGAGCTCGTGCAGCTCGTGGAGCTCGTGGAGCTCGTGGAGCTCGTCTCGTGGTCTGGGCTTGTGATTGTCTGCTGTGGCTGTTCTAGATGCTGATGCATACGTGATTGATTGATCACATGTGACCTCTGCAAAGTCTGAACAGAGATCAATTTATCACCTCTGTGCCAGGAAAGTGACTTGTGTGTTTGTGTGATAAAGAGAGAGAGTGTTCAGAGTGTGTGTGTGTGTGTGTGTGTGTGTGTGTGTGTGTTGTATTGCAGGTATAACAGTTTGTCACAAAGCCCATGAGTGAAGCACCGGTGCGACCTTCAAGGTCATTTTATAGGACAGAACAGAGGAGGAGAAGGGGGAGAAGGGGGGAGGTGGAGATGATAAGTGAAGGAAAGAGGGAAGTTAAAGTATGTCACTATGTTTTTTCAACATTCATTACCTTTGTTTGCACTTTAATGAAAGATTTTAACTTTGTGTGAATGTGAAATACATTTGTAAATAAAAAAAGAGAGAGAGAGCAAACTGATTTAAATAACAGCTACTGAATGAGGATTCTTGTAGGCCGTTCACTCCTCCATCCTCTCCTCCACTGTGCAGCATGGTGATGTGTGTGTGTGTGTGTGTGTGTGTGTGTGTGCAGTGTGTGTGTGTGTGTGTGTGTGTGTGTGTGTGTGTTCAGTGTGAATGAAGTGTCAACACGAGCACACGCTCTCCTCTCACATTCACGCTGCCTTTGTCTGGAAGGTGGCAATGAGCTTGTTGTAGCTCCGCCCCTGCAGTCACTGGCAGGACATCAGAGACACGCCTCCACTGGTGACACACACACACACACACATATGCTGGTTTTGCATTCTTTGTGTGGACACTCCTAGACATAATGCATTCCTTAGCTTACCTTACCTTAACCTTAACCATCACTACTAAATGACTAGGTGTAAAAACCAGGTCTTAATCCTCAAAGAATCCCCTTAAAGTTGTGTGGACCAGCAAAAATGTCCTCACACAGATAGGTTTGCTTGACAGTTGGTCAACACACACACACACACACACACACACACACACACACACTTTAATTCATTTGGACAGCCTAAACAATTAACCATAACCATAACTATGACCATGCCTAACCCTAAACTTAACCAGTTCCTGAGAAATGTGGTTCTGCCTCATTAGGACCAGGTTTCCTGGTCCAGACAGGTCAGTGTTAATGTTCTAAAGAGGTAACAAATACAAGCACACAGACACAAACTTACAGTGAACATGAAAGAGCTGTTATGTGTTTGTTTGTTTGTTTGTTTGTGTGTGTGTTCAGGGAAGTGTTGCAGATGTTTCTGTTGTTCTGTGTGTTTTGTACATTTTTGTCACAAATGAGAACAGTAACAGTGTGTGTGTGTGTGTGTGTGTGTGTGTGTGTGTGTGCAGCTGTGTTTTTAGGAGGACAGGAGCTGTAAGAGCTGTGCTTAAACTTCACTGGAACAAGCAAAGTCCACATCATCCATGTTTTATGGCACGTCCCACACTTTAGTCTGGAGCTACTTTCTTTTCTTGATCCTAAAAATAAAGTTAAATGTCAGCAGGAGCATTTTTGCATCCTTAAACGGATCCACAGTCTTCACTGATTTCCCACAGGAGTGCTTCACCCCAACATGTCCTCTCTCTCACCTCCGTGTATGAAAACAATCCTTTTTACAGCAGCTTCATATCATTAGCTTTTGTTTTGTTTCTTTTCACATCATCATCATCATCATCATCATCATCAGCAGCAGCAGCCCAAAATCCTTCACTCACTGTATTCTTTCCTCACCTCTCCCTGATCCTCTGCCAGTCTTCCCTCCCCCACACCCTTGGGCTTTGCCACTTGCACACACACACACACACACACACACACACACACACACACACACACACACATTACATTGCAAATTACATCCCCTTCTCTCTCCACCTCCTCCTCCTCGTTCTCTGCAGCATCAGTGGATTGTGTTTTGATGTTTTCCTTAAATAATCATCAGTGAGTCAGCCTGTCTAAGTTACACTCAGCCTGTCTTTGTCTGCGTGTCTGCTGCTCACCAGCTCTATGTCTGAATCCACTCCACTGTGTGGGTTTATGTGTGTGTGTGTGTGTGTGTGAGAGCATGTGGTAACTTCCCTACAGTCCCACAGAGAATTCTGCTTTCATTGCTTTCTTTGTCTGCGGCTGCTTTGGAGCAGAAGTGAGCGTCTCTCTCTCCGCCGTACGTCTTTGTCCCCTCGCAGAGTTTCACCGAGCACAGTCGTGCAAGAGTTAACGTTTCTCTCTGCGACAGGAGTGAGGATGGTGGGCGGAGGGGGTTTAGCTAATAACAATGCAGTCAGTGCTACCAGCAGCAGCCAGCATGGACACTTTCTCTCCTCTCCCACACGTCTGTTATTTGTTAGTCTGTGTTTTAACTGCAGGGCACAATAAACACAAGTCTGACTCCTTAATTCGCCTCTTAATTCTGTCTCCTCATCACCAGACTCCCAGAATATAATCCAGCCAAGTTCCTCATGTTCCTCACGTATTCTCGTCTCATTTGTACACTTGTACACTTGTCTGCTCTTGAACCACCTCATCTTCATCCCATCTTCACATAGCAGTGATAGCAGACATGTCTGGTTTGGTGGTGATTCAGTCCCTGTAGTCAACATCAAGCCCTCAGGTTGAGGAGCTGTGTCTTTGTTTCTGCTCCTGCTGCAGCAGTGATAGTCAATAGGTGTGTGTGTGTGTGTGTGTGTGAATGCATACACATTTTTTCATTTTGCTTCTTCTAATAAATCCTATTACTGGAATATTGTGACTACTGAGAATATTCTCTCTGCACACAATCAGGAAATAATCAGATTTTATTGCAGATGATGTGATTTTCTCGTCTGACCACGACTCTGACCTGAGATCCTGTTGAAATCCTGTTACAGAAACTCCCCACGGAGAAGGAAATGCTGTCCCACTCTGTGCATGTGGGAGTGAAGTGAGCGACGAAGGCGGGGGGGAGGAGGAGGAAGGGGGGGGGAGATTATTTTGGCAGATGTAGTCTCCCTGTGTGCTGTGTATGAAGTATGAAAATGGGATTGATCAGCTCACCCTGCCCTCATTAACTCTGTATAATGAGGAGACTGAAGAGAATGAAGGCCGGGGACAGGTGTGGACAGATGTGGACAGTTGTGGACAGATGTCTTCAGCTGCATGTACTGTGGTGCATTCAGAGAAGCAGACACTGTTGACCAGGACCTGGTGTGTTGAGGCACTTGAGTAGGAAGCTATTTGTGCTGCCTTTCCTCTTCTCCTTTGTTCTGTGAGATGAGATTTCTTTGTCGTGCGTGGAGTTAAATTTCCTCGGTTCACGTGTTGGAAAAACTGAGGATTGTCACATGTGAAATGATGTCTTCAGGGTGCTTATTGTGTCTACTGTGAAAGTGGAGCGTTAATCATGGTTCACTCCTATTTCTGTCTGTTTGGGCTGCTAAAAGAAGAGGGAGGAGCTGGGATGGATTTTTTCTGTCTCTCTCTCTCTCTCTCTCTCTCTGTCTCTCTCTCTCTGTCTCTGTCTCTCTGTCTCTGTCTCTCTCTCTCTGTCTCTCTCTCTGTCTCTCTCTCTCTGTCTCTGTCTCTCTCTCTCTGTCTCTCTCTCATCATCATCATACGTGAATTGACTGAAAAATGTAGTTTAAATTCTTGTCCAACCTAAACCAGTGAATGTTTGTGTAATGTATTCACATCTATAGACACATGTTAACAAGTTCACACGTACACACACACACACACACACACACACACACACACAATGCAACCACAACCCAGCCTGAGGAAAGAGAACAAGGACATGCAACAACGCTGTCACGAGAGATTAATTACATGTGTGTAAAGACACAGTATGTGCTCTATGTTAAAATAGATTTTCATCTTTAACTGCTGAGCTTCACTTTAATGTCCGTCCTGCACTAAACCTAATTATGTTACACGGCAACACTCAGGAGTCATAAATTATGGTTACACACATGTTGTCACGCTGTCCATTTATATTCTCTCCATCGCTGTGCTTCCACTACACAATGTGTGGGAATTCACACGTGTGTGTGTGTGTGTGTGTGTGTGTGTGTGTGTGTGTGTGTCGTCGGGGTTCCCCTGGGAACACTGGGCTGTAAAACCTGTCTGCTCTCCGGTGGGGGAGGAAAAGCCCAGTTGCCAAAGACAAATGGCATCTGTAATATCCACATGTGCTGCTGCTTCAACAACAAAGACGGCGAGGGAAGGCGAGCGTGCACGTGTTGATGAACGTCTGCGTGTTGTCACATCCGTGCTAAACCTGACACTTACACACCAGCATTATTCATATTCAGTGATAAAAATTAAAATCAAAGCCACATTTGTGCTGAAAATATTTGATTTTAATAAAACCTTAACAGGAAAGAATGAATCTGATGTGAGAAAAAATACAAATCATCTTCTTCTTCCTTTGACCCAAAACCCTCCTGATAATCTTCATATCTGGCTCTTAACAGTGAAAACAATAGACCCTCTCATGGAAATCTCTGTGTCCTCAATGGGAGCATTTAAGCGCTCATTACAGTCATTAGCTTTACATTAAAGTAAAAGACTTTCAGTAATTATTTCATTCTACTCGTATAGGTGAACATCACTGAGTCACTTCAGTAGCTTTTATCTCAGAGGTTCACATGTTCTCTGCGTGTTCTCTGCGTGTTCTCTGCGTGTTCTCTGCGTGTTCTCTGCGTGTTCTCTGCGTGTTCTCTGGTCTCCATGGTCTCACGTCTCACCCACACACACACGGCTGAGATAAAGATCTTGTTTTTTTCACTTTATCAGGTTATTCATTTACATGTGAGTTGAACGCAGCACCTGAGGGTTCAGCAGCGCTGCTGCGATGCATAGCATGAGTCTAGGTTGTGAGTGAATAATGAATGCATGAGCTGTGAGTGTGAGTGCATGGAGCCGACCTTCAGAGCCATGCTCTCTTTCTAATATTGACCCTGTTTTCCCCCTGGTGTAAGATGTCGGGGTCAAAATGGACAGACTGTATATACAGTATTCCCTCTGTATTCCCATGCACATGGCATCGCCATGACAACAGGAACAGGGCTGTTGAGTTGTTTTCTCAGGTTTTTGTCTCCTGCTGTTTTCCCACATGAGTTCAAAATGAGTAGTTCCTGCTCTTTATATTCCAGCCCAGAATATCTCAACATGTGAGAATAATACTGGCCATGAATTCAAGACACCTTCACTTTATAATATTTGAATTTAAAATAAGTAGTAGACATTTTATCACAATACATCGTGTCACGAGGCGTCAGATTTGTTAGTTCTTGTGTTAGTTTATGTTTAAAGTCACGTTAAGTTCATGTCACCTTTAGTGTTGGGTTTGATTTCCCCTTTTATTTTGGTAAACGTCCATGTCTTCCTGTCGCGTTGTTTCTCCATCAGTCTTGACACATCACCCCTCGTTCCCTCATGCACTTCACCTGGTGATCCTTAAGTAATCACTCGCACCTGCCCTTGATTCCTCTTCCCTATATAGTGTCCTCAGTCCCTCTGTCATGTGCCAGTGCGTTGTTTATGTTTCCCAGAGACGCGTCAGAGCCTGTTTCGCCTTTTGTTTTGTAGCTTTGTTGCTAAGTCCAGTCAAGTTTATGTTCTCCTTCTAAGAAGAAGTGATTTTGATTTTGTCCTTCAAGAGAAAACAATAAACACTCTTGAATCTTTCATCGTGCCTCCTGTCTCGTGCACTAGCAGTGTATTCACCGTCCCTAACACATCGTTGTACTGTTATTGGTCATTAGATGCACATGTGGATAACAAATATTTAAGATCATCACTGAAGTACAAGTACTTTTGACAACAGCACATACTCTGTGTAATAATTGTATATTATTGACGTATTTCAGGCAAAGAAAACATGAATTCAGCAGCAGTGCAGAAACTGTCCGTGTTTCTGTTGCTTTTTACTCAAATAGTCCTTGTGTTCGATGTCTTTTTCATTGTGTTCACAGATTTGTCAGATTGCTGTTGTCGGCCTCACTGTGTGGCGACGTTGTGTTTATTGTGACCGAGCTCCCGAGGACTGCTGCCATCAGCACGAGCTCCGGTGCTCCATCAGTGCCAGAACGCTCTCTCTCTCTCTCTCTCTCTCCCTCTCTCCCTCTCTCCCTCTCTCTCTCTCTCTCTCTGCCGTCCTCCCCCATCTCTTTAAGGATTGTCTGTTGTGTAATTAGCTAATAAACTGATTGTGTGCATCAGGTAGACAAATATTAGCCAGTGCACACAAAGGGAGTGTGAGGATTATTCTACATGTTGTTTGTTTGCACACTAGAGTAAATACTTCCTCTGAACAATCAAAGCAGAATTATTCTGTTAGAGCAGTGGAGTAGATTTCTTTGTATTTTGACCTGTAAGTTTTCATACTTAGTCTCCATAATTGCAAAAAGCTTAAATTAAATAACCTCTTTAAAACCACACATTCATTAAAAAGACTCTTCAGGAAACTGTGATAATTATATTTTGGGGTGACCTTCAAGAATGCAGATAAAACTGGGGTAAAAGTGTTTTTACACACGCAGTGAAGCAGCATCAGATCAGAGCCACGGGCAGTGGAAGCTGAGTGTGAGTGTCACTGATGCCAGAGGACACACGGAGCAGCACCTGCTAATGACAACACACTCCCCCGCTGCACATGTGATGACACTGTGGAAACTAAGCAAATATTAAAGAAAAGATTACATAATGATCAGCTCAGTCCACACAGCATTTAACAAAGGAAGTATGACAGAACATGGTTGACTCAGTTCAGTGCAGTATGATGCAGAAGTGTTTGCTTTAAATGCTTCCTCTTCAAAACACAAGTGAACATTCTGAGAGGAAGTATTTCCTGTGAAACCAACCATTTTTTTTTTAAATACACTTTGATGAAACCGTCCTGCAGCCGCCTCACGGTGTGAGAGGTTTGCCATCTGCTCATCTCGTGCACATACGTGTGAAGCATCATATACAGTCTGGACAAGAGCCATTGACTCACAGGCACAAGAATTCCACTCACCCTGCGGAATCCTGCTTTTAAATGGAGCATGTAAATGGCAAAAAAAAACCTGCGGCACCGGCTTAATCAGCCATGTGGCATGTTAAAGAAGATGTTAGGTGCCGAGTGTAGTGCTGCAGTGTGGATGTATCCCTCTGGTATCTGCTGTTTCTGTACCACACCTGTGTTTCCTCAGAGAATGTTTGAAACAAACTGTTGTGCAGATGTTTTCATGCCGTCCTTCAGCTCATTACAAAACCTTTCACACTCGTCCCTCTCGTCCTCAAGTCTTCCTCTTTAGCCATTCCCGTGGTGGATCTGTCACTTGTGTCCTAACAGCCTGCACTCAGAGCTCTTTTCTCCTCAAACCACAGTGAACTCCCATCATCACTTCATAACTAATACAATATAGACTGAGGTCTCCTGGGCTGCATTTAGCCATCCACCACAACACGTGAATTAATGTCATTTAATATATGCAAATCAAAATGCATTTGATGTACATCTATCAGCGCCCATAAGACAAAAATAGACTCAGAATCCGCTGATACTGAGTCACAGCAGCCTGTGAGTGTGGCACAGCTCATATATAAATGTAAAACACCGAAAGTGGTTTCATGGAGAGAGAGCAAAACTGAATTGTCTGTATTTTTCCTCATGCTCACAGTTTCTTTTGTTGTTCTTGTTGCAGATCGAACAGATCGCCGTCTCCCTGCAGAGCCGTCGGCTTCGTCAACAACACGCTAAATGCAAAATCCGTGGGGAGCTGAACTGAAAACATTTCATGAGATGACATTTGGTCGTTGGAATATGCAACTGAAAGAACTTCGTCACTCACAGCCTGAAGAGACGGGACACGGAGGGAAGAACCATCTCTAACTCTGTAGACGTATGGCCTCAGAACCTCACAAGTGTTTTTAACACATCTGTTTGTAAGAGCAGCTCAAACATGAGCAACCTGACGACTTTCAAGGGACTGAGGGTCAGCGTTGACAGAGGAAACAAGACTCAAAACCAGTTCCCTCAGTCTGGGGACGACAACGCCAATCAATTAACTTCTATTGGTGATCAAGAAGGAAGACGATACTCCATCCCTCCTTTAGTCTCCCAGAGCGACTCCCCCGACAAGCTGGTGATCTGGGGCTCTGAGCAGCAGTGCATGCAGTCTGAGCTCAGAGAGTTTGAGCTGTTGGACTGTCAGGAGATAGACGCATTTTTGGGAAACAGGGACCAGAAGGAAGATAATCTGGATGAAGACAACGAGGAAAGTTTGAGAGACGGAAGAGACGAGGGTCCCATGTCCATATCCTCCAGCTCGACTGCCAGCTCGGCTTCAACTGACAGGAGGAGAAATGACAATGACAGAGAAGAGAGGAGAATACAGAGAGGTAAAGATGTCCACAAAAGGATCGGCTGTCACAGCACTGAAGAGCTAGACACGTGTGTGACAGGCTCGGTGGAGAAGACCGATACCAGGGAGAGGCCCAAGGGAGGGCTGAAGGAATCCAAGTCTGAGACAAATGTGTTTGTCTCCAGTTTGTCAGCCACTGCCCTCAGCGGAAGTTTGTCAAGTGCTCTCGATATTAGTAGCAAAGCATATTCTCCCATTTCTCTGTCTAGTCCTAAAACTCACCCGTATCCAAATGCAAACAACTCTACCTCAGCCCAGACAAGGAGAATGGCAGTTCCTGTAGATGCCAACCAGAACTCAGCATCACTGCATCCTCAGGAGAAACACCATCCTTTTCAGTTCTGCAGCCAGGATCAGAGACAGAAGGACGGAAGCCATCATAAAAATGGACTGTCCTCTGATGTGGGGCTCGGCCAAAGGAGAAGGACTGGATTTGACGAGAGGGTTCTGCCACCACGACGGCAACAACTCGTCAGACCTCTTCCACAGAGCAGGAGCTCTGCAGAGCCGACTCCTCATCAGGAGGAGACAGGACAACCCAGTTCTCCAAACTACACTCTTGAGTCGTACAGCAATGGGTTCAACAGAAAGCATGGAAAGTCAGCTTTACGTGAACCGTCAGATTTCTCTTATCTGTACAGCACACCTGCAGCCTCCCAGCTCAGACAGCCCAGCCAGACTAAGAGAGAGGTTCCTTCTGTGGAGAAACAGCCAGCGTCAGCACTGGGGCTTAGTTGTAATCCCTCCAACCCTTCTCCAACAGAGAAGAGACCCCAGATTCAGTTCACATACAGGAGGAATTGCTCCAGTCCCAACAGGACTGGGGTTGAATCCAGGTCGTGTACTCCTCCTCACTCCCCTCTGAAGACACCCCAGGGTTCACCGCGCAGGCAACCCTCCATGTTCCTTGTTTCCAGGAACGTCCCCGGAGCGGTTCGACATATCCCGTCAGGATGCAACCCTGCTGTGTCAACGTCAGCTCAGGGCTATGGCAACAGTTGCTTGAGAGCACCAGTCAAAACTAACATAAGCACAAGTGGAATCTCCAAAGCGCCTCTTAACAACCAGCAGAGCTCCTCCTACCCTCAACACGACTCCAGCCCCAAAGAGAGCTCCCCATCACCCAAACTTAAACCTAAAGGAGTTCGCCCTAAAATCATTACCTATGTCCGAAAGAATCCTCAGTTCAAACCCCAAGTGGCTGATGGACCTTATCAGGTGTCCTCTCTGCCGTCCCGGCTCTCAGCGTACGCCCACGGACAAACCCCGCCTCCCTTCAGAGGAAACCCTAAAGACACAGACGCCAGAGGAGTCCCGGTGCTCTCTGCCTCCAATCTGCTCTATGACAAGTATCGTCAGGACATGCAGGCCAACGTCTTCCCATCAGCTGCACTGAGCAGGAGCATCAGGGCCCCCGCTCACACACACACTGTTCCCCCCACACACACACACGTTCACCCCCACAGCCACACGGCTCCACCCAAACTGGGCGGCAAAGAGGGCGACTTCTACGGGGCGGGGTCAGAGGTGAGTGGGAGAACGACGACACAGATGAAGCTGAATGTGATTCTGCTGTAGTTTGGTGCATTCACAAAGGATTTTCTGTTCAGGATCATCACTGTGTAAAGACACTGCAGTAGAGTTTAATTCTTGTTTCATCAGTTAGCAGCAGTACCATTACAGCATGTTATATGGTATCATATCACATGCATTACTGTAGCATTATTGTGCTCCTTGTCCCGACCACATCCAATATTTTCTATCATCTGCCTCCACCTTGTCTTCTCCCTTGTGTCCTCACGTCCTCCTTCACAACATCCATGAACCTTCTCAGTGGTCTTCTTCTTTTCCTTCTGCTCGGCAGCTCCACCTTCAACATCCTCTGTCCAACATCATCACTATCCTGTCTCTGCACGTGATCAAACCGTTTAAATACCAACCTCAGCTGTCCCTCATTTCTAGTCCCGTCCATCTTGGTCCCCCAATGAAAATCTTCAACCCTGTGACGTCCTGTCTCTAAACCAGGCATCACAGCTGACCTCTCCACCATCTTTTAGACACATATCTCCACCCACGTCACCCTGTCTGTCCTCTCCTCTCTTGTGCTCTGTCCGTTGTGTTGCATCCATCCCACAGCAAACTACTGTGTTTATAATTAATCACAGACATTCTGCGATTCATCCTCACTCTCACCAGAGCTGCATAGTATTGCTTTAAAGTCATTCCTTATTGATTCTCATCAAACAGCTTTAGTAAGCATTCATATTCCCGCAGCATTAAGCAGCAGCATTAAGCAGCAGCATTAAGCAGCAGCATGTCTGAATAAATAGTTAATACAGCGAAGAACAAAGTGGACAAATCTCAAGGCTTCACATGACACCTATGGAGAGTGGTTGACACCTAATCTTGATTTATACTGGTGATGCTAAACACTTTATCATTTATACATATCCTGTCTGATCATTTAGATTTTTAAATCAATTTTAAATCAATATACATATAAAGTTATGTGCGTTAATTATGTTAATCATTTTGTTTTCTCAGTGTGTGTCTATCACAAATACTCTCGTCATTCTTTACATTTAAAAGATAAATATCATTTTATTTTATTTTTATCAATTTAATTCAGTTAGAACAGAATTTTTTCGTCCTTAATTTGAATGATTTTTGCCCTGAAGGTGGAAAGATCTGCTGCTTTCAAAGGGAGTTGTGCAGAAGACTCGCTGCAGCCCCCGGTGGCCGCTCAGGGCGGGGCGAGCGGCAGTCTGCTGCGCTCTGGCAGAGGTCTACGTCTCGGCCTCGGAGCTGTCAACAGGACGGCTGTGGCCACGGCCAAGGGCAGAGGACCTGGTCAAGGTCAGAGGTCAGTGCTGGTCTTCAGCCAGCCGGTCCAACCTGTCCTCCCAGCGACGAGCCAGAAAAACCTCGACCACGCAGGTGAAGAAATCTTTGTTTTTGATTTGTGTTCTCAGAGAAAACAGAATCTATGATTCTGAGTTAAATGTTATTGCTTCTTTATCTCTGGCTCCTCTGCAGCATTAAACTCTTCCTCCCTCACACTGGCCTGAGATGAATGGCAGCTCATTTTTGGCTGCTGTGATTGGACGGAAATATTTCTGCTAATTTACAAACTTGAAGCAGCTTCCTCACACTTTTCCTTCACGCGCAGCTCGTGTCTAATTCAGATTTTTCAGATAACACTTCTGCAAAGTGAGGTTTGCGTTGCAGCTTGATTGTCACTGGAATATGAACTATGGAGTCTGTCCTTCACCGTGCACTCTGCTGCTGCTGGAAAGCTCTGGCATTTATCATTCCCATGCATATTTAATCTGCTCTTTTGGTCACAGCTAGATTCTCACACACACACACACAGAGAACCCGAAGCTGCGTGTGTTAAATTGATCATCACAGTGTTAGGATCTGTCAGGTGTCCTTATCATAATCCCTATTAATACATATGTACGGTGTCTCAGTGGAGCTCGGCCCTTTGGGAACGACAGGCTTTGAAGTGCAAAGCAATTAACAGTTGAGTGACGTCAGCACCGGCACTCTCACTCTCACTCTGCAGGGATAAACATCACTTCACATTATTATACGTGACTCTGGTTTTTGTAAAGTATGGACTGGATCCCTCTGTTTCCTCTTTATTACAGTGAATGCAGAAGGTTTTGAACACGTTGTTGGTATGAAAGTGTGGATCCTCCATCAGGACGTTTGTGCTGAAGCCACCTCTGCATGTTGACAATCTTTGCTTCTCTGCAGCCGTGAAGCCGTGCGCTTCGCTCCAGTAGAGCTGCAGAGATTGCAGTGCACTCGAGTGTCACATTTAATAATATGCAATTTAACGCTGTGTGGAGGGGAACCTGTGCAAGGTGTCATAACTCACCTAAAATTGAAAATCACTTGGTTGTTATAGTACCTACATAATTCAACTCTTTTTCTGTCTTCTGTTCCTTTCTTTCTTTGTTTTTTTCCGTAAAAAAAGATAATAAAGGAAAATGTATGATGATAAAAAAGTAGGGCTGCAACGATTATTCGATTAATCATTTACGAAATGAATCATCAACTATTCTGATAATCCATTATACGGTTTTGAGGTTTTTTTTAATAATTAAAACAAGTGCTCTGATTTTTCAGCTTCTTAGATGTGAATGTTTTCTGGATTCTTTTCTCCGTTTGACAAAGAAATCATTAAAACTGAAAAAAATTTCCTGACCAAACAAATATTCAATGAATCAAGAAAAGGATCGACAGATTACTGGATTATGATGGTTAGTTGCAGCTCTAATAAAAAGAGGTTGTTGAAGAGAAAGCGGCTTTGACTGAGCCTTCGACCACTAACTGCACATTGTATATAAGTTTGTATGAAAGAAAGAATCAAGGTTATCTTTAATGTTTTATCTCTTGTCATAAATAATGTGTATTTTCATTTAGCTGCAGCTTTCATCCTTGTTATGCTTCTTAAAGTGGATATTTGTCCAGCTCCCTTCTCTGAGTGTAAATGCAGTGGGGTGTGAGGGCATTTATCTTTAATGATCCTGACCTTCTCACTCCAGAGAGATAACCTGTATTGTCTCTCTCTCTCTCTCTCTCTTGCGTTGAAGCAGTGCTTTTCCTATCATGTGCAGCAGACTGAAGCAGAGAGGAGAGCTGCTCACCTTATCTCTGCAGCCAGCAGCCAGCAGGGGATAATGGGCTTCTGTCGGATCTCGACACTTTAGTGTGAGCTGGGGGTTGAAATGAGACAATTTCTTCCCGTTGCTCAGTAACAAAAACATGCCACTATGGAGCAATGATTGCTTTTTTATCCCTCTGATTCCCCGTCTTTTCTTTCTCGTCTTTTATCTCTTTTTCTTCACTCCTTTAATCCAGCTTTTATTTGACCTTAGCTCCTGGTTTAGCGTGTGCACCTACAGCAGCATAAAGCGCACCTTGACAGAGTCCGTGGAATACAAGCCATTACTAAGTTCAACTACAATGTAAACACAATCAACTCAGAAACATAACGTATGCGCGCTGTAAAGATTTATCATCAGTCTCCTGAGTTTGTTATAATTGATGTCATAACTGTGTTTGGCAGTAAGAGAAACTGCAATCTTGGCCAAAGCCAAACTCTTTGTGTTTGTTGTTGAAGTCAGACACAGACACAGACGACTTCCTGGTTCCCACTGAGAGTGTCGTCAATACAGAGTGATGAATGATTCACAGGAGAGTCACAGTCTCAAAAAGAGCTTAAATGCAGCCAGTTACCACTTCAATTTAACTGATGACACTCACTGAAATGTTTATTTTTCATTGTGTGTTTTTCTAACAGATGACCAGGTATTTACCCAGCATGCTCCTGTTCCGTCTGCTGCTGCAGCGACGGCAGCGGCTCAGCCTCAGGCTGTGGCCGTGGCCGCGGCTTCCAGGTCTCTGGTTCCCAAAGGCAGCCAGTCAGGACTGCGTCCCCCGGGCTTCAGCTCCAGCCGTCTTCCCCCAGGCCGCCTGGCAGCTTTTGGCTACGTCCGTAGCTCCAGCGTGTCGTCTGCGTCCTCGGCTCATTCTGCCGACAGCACACAGAGTGAATCCTGCAGGACGGCTCACAGTGAGTCCAATCATCACTCATCTTTTCACACATTTACTACTTTATCTATATCACTTCATTATGTGCATCATCCCCCTACTGTTGTTGTTGTTGTTGTTGTTGCCTTTTCCTATGTTTTCCCTACATGAATATAATTTGCATAAACAGGTCCCTCCCACATTTATTATTCTCCTGGGCTCCACCTCTCTTTAAAATGTCTCTTCAGTCTCCATGTAATTAAAATATAAAATAGAGCATGTTTTATAGAACACTTGAGGACTGAAGGGAGTGTTTATGTTAATAGATGTTACCACTAGTTCAATTCTCTTATAAATTAAAGTGATGGATTGAAGTTTAGTTATTTGTTGGTTTGTACATTGTTGCCTCAAAGCAAGAAGGTTAAAGATTTAGATCCCAGTTCTGCCCTGCGATGGACTGACAGTGACCTGTCCAGGGTGTGACCCCGCCTCTTACCCTATAGCCCCTTTTCCACCTATGGTCCCAGCTCGACTCGCCTCGGCACGGCACGGCACAGTTTAGGTTTAGGTTTGGTTTTCCACTTCAAATTAGTACCTACTCACCGTGGGCGGAGTCATCACTGCACGGCTTCATGAAACTGAGGTGACTTTATTTTACACGCAACACAAATGAGTGACTAGTGACTTGTTTTCAGTGTAACTGAATCATTAGAATCATTAGAATCATTTGTTCAGTTCTTCCTCCATGAGGACACAGTCACTACAGACTGATACACCAGACTCCTCTGTTAAATATTGAGATTTTAGACATTTCCTTGGAAATTATTGGAGATAAACCCACGTTTTTAGGATTGTTAAGTTTGGCTTGATCCTTGTGTCGGATGTGCTGTGCCGTGCCGTGCCGTGCCGGTGGAAACACGCAGTATGTCAGCTGGCATTGGCTCCAGCTCCCTGTGACCCTCATGTGGAGGACAGTGCAGTAGAGAATGAATGGATGGTTTGTTCATTGAGTCCCATATGACCTATTATTATTATTAATGACCAAATTAAGTGATAAAAATGTATCTTCTCATAGGAAAATGAAAAAAACACCTTGCCAAATCTGAATGATTGAAAAAGTTACAGAGTTTTTAAAAATAGGTTTTCCATCCATCCATTTTCTACCAATTTATCCTCCACAGGAGGGTCGCAGGGAAATAGATTTTTCCAAATGATGTCAAATTCTCTGCTCTGAAATGTCGTGGTTTGTCCACAGGAGGAGCCAAAGACTCTTGGCTTCAGTAAATAACTGTATAATATCAGCAGCTGGGACAGTTTACCATGGTACACACTTCATGAGCCATGAAGTGTTTTCTTTTCACAGCTAATATTTCCAGTGCATCTAGAAACTAGCAGAACACATGCTGTCACTTTCCAGACTCATCACTAATTTAGCAGGGTGATAACTCGCTCGCTGGCTCCGTGCTGCAGATACACTCAGCATTCACAGGCTGAACTGTCAGAGTAGTTTTTCATTCTCACTCTCGTGGAGCTGCAGTTGTGGTTGGGATGCTTCCTCTCAGGCGAGTTGGAGAGTTCTCGGAGTGTGTGTGTGTGTGTGTGTGTGTGGAGCACAGGGGAGTGTGTTTTCAATGTGACCTACATAGGAAACGCTTGCTCTTCTTCTCCCAGTTACAGATGACGTAAAGCATCTGCACTCTCACGCACGTCAGCCTTCTGTTATGTCATCATCTCTTTCCCTCTGTTCCCTCCTTTTGTACCCACACTTTTTTTTTTTTATTCTCTCCAATTGGCTGAAAATGAGTACAAACTGTGGAAATGTGTGGGAGGTTCCTTTTTGGTTACTGAGGCAGGAAAAAAAAAAGTGAGGAATCCCTCAGGTCTCCACAGAGGAACCTGTTCATTAAAAAAGCAGTACCACTGCAGTTAGTTCACAAAAAGCTCCTCATATTTATTTCATAATATAATGAATATATAATATATCTTAATTCACTAATTACACTGCATGAGTGTGCATGTATTCTTCCATGAGTTTGTCTTTACATACGTTTAAAAAGTCTAAAAATTTTAATTTGTCCATAAACATAATAACTTTTCACTGCAGTGTTCGTGTGCAGATCTTTATCTTTTTGAAAGAGTTGCAGAGACACAAGCTTCCCCCGAAATGATTTTCTTCTTCTTCTTTTCAACTTTAAACGTCTTCCTCCTTACACCTGAAAACTTAAAGAAATGGTGAAGGTGAAACCTCAGTCAGTGCAGTCAGACAGTAAACACATCATCATCTGACACTTGCAGGAATATATTATCATTTTATGTCAATTCTGGGGGTTTCTTGATGTCTAGGTGCAACATCCGTGTAGTTCTTTCCAAAACATCATATCATTAACCCTTAGAACACATTACTATGTTTAAACATACCGAGGGTATAAGAATGTGCAATATAGAGTGACTTATATCCTTTTTTTCAGCACAACTTAGACAAAACATGTCATTTTCACCATCTATATAAACACACCTGAGCAAAAAGCAGTTCAAAAGAAAAAACGGCCAATTTTGTGACTTCTGCACAATTATTGCTACTTTATATCACGACTAAAGATGCGATATCAAATGAATCATAACTTTGACTCAACAACACATAAGAAGACCAAAAAAATGCCTGAATATGTGACCTATAAACACACACATAACACTTATAAAGAGTTGTGTATTATTCCCACAGCAAAGAGATTCAAACACAGAGATCACAATCCTCAGCTCCTCACATCAAACTTAATCTGTTACAGTAAGAAATGTGTTCACTGAATCCCAGAGATTACTACAGACACTGTATCTCATGCTTCTAATGAAGCGTATTAATCTGCAATCATTTATGTCAGTAATCCATCACCTGTAGTTCAGAGCTCCCTGGGTCGTCATGACCACTTTATGGATGTTATGCCTGTGACACACATGCATGTAAAAAACCCAGCTGCCTGCAGAGCATGAAAGACTGGAGGATTTGAAAGGTGTTGCCTGCAGCAGCTGTTCCTCTTCGTGCTGCTGCTGCTCAGCAAAGTGAGACCAAAATGGAATCAAGGATGATCGACATGAGAGGGGAAAGATGAGGGCCCTTTGATGTTCACTTGTCTGTTTGTGTGTGTGTGTGTGTGTGTGTGTGTGACACAGTGAGAGAGGGAGGAGGGAAACATTTACTTCCTCTTTTCCCTCCGTGTGGTGCATGTGACCTTTAGCACTGAGACACCTGAACTGTCTGAACCTTCAGAATAAAAGATAAAACTGAACTTTAACCACAGGGTTAGATTTGCTTGTCAAAACTTCGATAATGAAAGTTGTCGTATCGGTTCTGGAGCCTGGATTCACTCGGTATAATTACGTTAGGGAGGCTGAAAAATAAGGCTGATATTTTGGTCCACAGTTAATCCCTGATTTGAATTTCAGCGTTTTGAATAACAGCCCGAGGCGATGTGAAATATTAAAATGTAGATTCAGTTTCTAGTCTATTTTGTCATGTGCATCAAGCACAGGGTATGAAATACACTTTCTACTGGTCAACCCACACAATCTATACATTAATGTGTATTTTATTTTATTTAACCTTTATTTAACCAGGAAAATCCCATTGAGATTAAGAATTTCAAGGGAGTCGTGGCCAAGATCGTCAGCAGCAGCAAATACCAAACACTCGGCAGTTACACATTTAAATTTAAGAGTATAAGAGAATAAAAGAGTCCGTTTAATTTCCCACTTGGATCAAATCGCTCTGAAATAATGTTGAATGAAATGATTTTATTGAGTGTTCCTCTGAGCACAGTCCTTAATTGCTCATTGCTTCTTATTGATTGGGTTAATTGGACATTATAAATTGACCCAGCCAGTCTCAAGCATGGATAAATGGGGGGGGGGGGGGGGGGGGGGGGGTTGCATCAGTAGCAAGAAGAGCAAACAGAGGTAAAAATCTCTGAAGAATCTAATCTGCAGATCAGTGAACAAGCAGGTGGCGACCTTTCCTCAGAAGACCTCGACTGTGCTAAAGAAAACCGGATTCTTTCAGCTGAAACTATGAAGAGGGACAGATGCTTCGTCATGTTACACAATCAGTCTGTGCCAACTTCCTCATGCACAGACCATAATTCAGAGTGACTGCACAAACACATACATCGATGTCATTTACAGCAAAACACGGACACAAAAGGTAAATGTCACTAATGACAGATAATGATGATCATCAGGCTCTAATTACCAGCAGCTGTATGTGTGTGTGTGTGTGTGAGTGTGTGTGAGTGCATGTGTGTGACACACACATGCACTCACACATCAGAGAAAGTGAAGCAAACCTGTGACCTCCTTCTGTAACGCAGAGGAAATAAGACTGGGACTGAGTTTCTTGTGTCCGTCATTGATTAGCCAGATAAACAGACTCACAGGGCTTTGGACGATACCGACAGGAGAAATCATTAAAGGATTGAGTGATGGGAGGGAGAAGGATTTCAGGGCACAGCTCTATCAACCTGCTCTGATCAAATAATCGTGTATGCAAATGTGGAGAGAGAAGAGGCCGAGGGGAGGGATCTACATCAGGCATCAGTTCATTTTCATCATATTCATGATTTGGTTTACTTTCCCAGATTTTAGCCTGGACATCTGGCAGCTCAGGGACTTTAGGGCAACACGTTCACTCATTTATGTCTCACTCAGCTGAGACAAAGGAGGAGGACAGGGTTCATAAAACATGAGAAACGAGAGGAAAAAAATATATAGTGAGGAGAGGAGAGGAGAGGAGAGGAGAGGAGAGGAGAGGAGAGGAGAGGAGAGGAGAGGAGAGGACAGGAGAGGAGAGGAGAGGAGAGGAGAGGTTATTGGACCGTAAAGGATTCATCATTCATCACAGAAGAGTAAATAGTCTTTTATTAGGTATTTCCTTCTTTTACTGGTGAGTTTTGGGAGTGACACAGTTGAGTGGGAACAGGTTGTATGTGGTCAGTTGTGGTTGTATCATTATATTATGAAAGACAGCTTATTCTGTTGGTTTTGAATAATGTGAAATCCAAAAACCATTCAGCTCCTTCACTCTGTTTGCAGCTAAAACAACTGAAACACAAACAACATCAGATTTCATCAGATCATTGAAATCATATATCGTCTGCACCGATAACTAAAGATCGACATCAGCCATAGAAAAACCCATAATGTTCATAAATACCACAAATACCACAAATACAAGCAACTGTTAAATACTCTCACACTCTGGAGCTCAAGGTGACATTGAGCTCAGCTGATTGATTCTCATCGCCTGTTTGCATGAATGTATTCAAATATGTGTGTGTGTGTGTGTGTGTGTGTGTGTGTGTGTGTGTTTGACTGACATCTGAGAGGTTAAAGGTTTCTCCATATGACATTGATTGACCATTAACTCAATCCACCCTTTAGTCTCTGACACGCTGTGTGTGTGTGTGTGTGTGTGTGTGTGTCAGAGAGAGACGAGGAGAGAGAGACGAGGAGAGAGAGACGAGGAGAGAGGGAGAGCGATGCACAGGCGATGTCTTGTTAATTCCTCTGTGACTGACAGACAGACTTTATTAGATATTTGAAAGGAGAATCAGCAGCAGCAGCAGCAGCAGCAGCGGCTGGTGAAGCCTGTGCTGACTGACTCGTGGCTGGGAACTCAAAACAAACACGGTGTCATCACCTCCATCCGTCTTCTCTGCATTAATGAAATAATGGTGACAATCAAATGAAACAGAGAGCTGAGCTGGCAGCTGAGGAGAGAGGAGAGAGGAGAGAGGAGAGAGGAGAGAGGAGGAGCTGAACGCAGACGCAGGGATAAAAGTTCAATTCAATGAAGGGAGAGAGAGTCATGGAGCGGCGGCTGCAGGCAGGAGAGAGGCTGCCACAGAGCCCAGATGCAGTGGCTCAGATCTGGTCTGTAACAGATGGATTGTGTGGTGCATGTGCACACACATTTATGCATAAACGTGTACGGACTCACACAGTAGAGCAGGAAATGAGCCGAGCCAATTAGACATGGCTGCCATTCTGTGGCTGAGGAGAGGGAAACTAACATGGCAGCGTGAGCGTTGCTGAGGCAGCAGAGCTGTGACAGTGACGGTTATCTTTAACTCATAAACCTACTTTGCCTCCTTTAAATGTCCTACTTTCATCTTAAACGTACATTTAATGGTGAATAACGAGAGCACATCACCTTTTATTTGTTAGTTTGATGCAAAATTCTATACTATAGTAACTGTACACTTGTTAAAGATGTCAGTAAACTAATATAAGTCCCATAATCTGTGGGAAAGAAGAGCCTTTCCTTTGACTCAGGTCATGTTTTGCTCTTGTTTGATGTTTGCATCGACAGACTCTGATCATACAGCCACAGATTTACAGTGGAAGCTATTTTCTGACTGGCGGGTGAAAGGTGAGTGACAGGCAGAGATAATTAATAAGCAGAACAAATTATAGGAGTGTGTGATATGTCAGAGTTAATGACACAGTCTTCTGCCCCGGAGATAAATGATAAATGACACAGTGAGAACATGAAGCTTCATTCAGTCGTGTGTGTGTGTGTGTGTGTGTGTGTGTGTGTAGTCACTTCTCTTCATATGTTTCCATTGCATCTCTACATTTATGACCTGAAACCTTGCTTGTGTCAATGTAATCTATATGTTTTAATCTGTCAGTGTGTGAACAGATTATAATCCAACCTCCTGATTTCTCTGTGTATTTTTACCCGTGCGTGTGAGCACAGGCACTTCATGTCGAGTCAGCATTATTCCACTGAGCTGAAAACCGCTGCCTTTTGTTCTCTGTGTTCCTGGAGCTTTTGGTCCCGTATCTCTTAAATCTCTGCTGTTCTCATTCATCCTCATAAATACATATTCTGGTGGCTTCATTGCAGCACCATCCACTTCTCCACTCTCTACACAGACACACTCTTCCTTCCTCTGCTGTTCATCATCAGCTGGCGTTTGTTTGGCCAATCAGTGATCAGCCTTTACTGTTAATGGGATACATTTCTTTATTTGTCTTCAAGTCTTTCATCACATCTTTCTTCCTCCGTTTTCTTTCTGACGTGTCAGTGTCATCACTTTCTCTTCCTGGACATTTGTTGACACGTCTCCTGACCTTTGTGACCTTTAACCAGTGAGCACATCTCTCCTCATGATGCCATACCACATGTTCTGTGTTCAGTTAGGTTTGTACTTTATTCTGTAGCCACCATTAGCATCATTACAGTGCAATGGTGATGGAGCAGCTTAGTGAGAGATCGTAACACGTCTGGATGTGTGTGTGTGGCAGGCTGCAGGTGTGCATGAGTGACTGTGTGAGTGTTAAGGTGGATCCTAGAAGTCATTGTTGCTTTTCCAGTCAATATAACCACTGTAAACACAGCATAGCAACAGTATTATGTATACGACTGACTTGATTTGAGATAAATAAGACAGAAGTAAAGGTACACTTGACACAGCTGGAAGCTCTCTGGGATTTTAGAAATTCAGACTTCCACCTTAAACGAGTCTGATCTTCCCAGCTGCAGTGGAAATGTTTATAAATGTCTTTATATTCATGTTGTGCCCAGGTTTTCCTGGACGTGATTTACATTTTATTTTGCAATGAATGACTTGGGATAGTGAACTATGGCATAACACTCATATTTATAGAGCACATTTACAAACAACCGAGGTTGTACTGAATGACGTCAAATACCAAAATAAGAACAGTAAAAATAGAAATATAAAACATTTATAAATGATGTAGAGCAGAGTAAAAAGACATGTGAAGCAAAAACAAACAAACCAAAAACAACGGGAGACCAACTCAGCCTGTGTTTAACGCCATGGAGTAAAAGTAGGTTTTTAAAGACGAAAGAAAACGTTCAACAGTCTGGGAGCTGAGGAGCATTCTTGTATGTGTGTGTGTGTGTGTGTGTGTGTGTGTGTGTGAGAGAGAGAGGGCTTTAAAGTGTATGTGTGTGTCAGTTTTCACTCTGGTTGTAGAGAAACTAAACCTGGGGAAAAGCAAGTCCCCATAATATAAATGATTACACTGTAAGGTGATGGTGTGTTGTAGGTTAGAGTTAGAGCAAGTCTCCAGGAAAAAAAGATTAGAAGAAGCAGCAGCAGAATCTAGAGGTCAGACTATTTCTCAGTCCAGTGACCTTTCATTCAGACATGATCCAGACCTCAAAAACAACTATGTGATTATAAGAGGGAGAAAGAAGAAATCAGTCTCCTATAAATGTCTGATGTATCCTGTCCTGTGTGTGTGTGTGTGTGTGTCTCAGGTGTGAGTGAGGAGCCTCCTCCTCACAGAGTGACCACCAGCCCTCCATCCACCGTCCACCAGAGAGGACCATGTCGCAGCAGCAGTCTCCAGCCGCCGTCCACCCCGGCCCTGCCGCGCCGATACCTGCCTCCACAGCCCAGAAGCTCTCCTGGAGGTCAGCAGAGATTTTCATTTGAACACAGGCTACAGTTTTACTACCAGTGACAGCAAAATATTGTCCTTGAAAAGTCAATTTATAGATGTTTAAGATTCATATTGCGCAGAAATAGTGCAGTGCAGTCAGTAACTCAAGCCGCTCACTTTTTTCTACTTCCTTATGCACTGAGCAGCAAACTAAGCACACGCTCCTGCTCTCTGGGGTTCTTCAAAGTCATATGAGGAAATTAATACTTCACTGACGGCATGAACTGAACAAGATATGAAAGAGTGAAGGTCCTTAAATGTCCTTTTCTGGCCGTTCATTCCAGTGCTCTCACGTTGTTTTATGACGGCGTTTAGAGGCCATTTTAGCGTTTTAATGCTGCACATGATGAAGAACCATAAAAGCCAAACGTGTTCTCTGCAGTGCTGCTCATAAATGTTGATGAACCTGTGAAGTCACACACTGTCCCAGCTGACAGAGGAGAAGACGCTCGCTGGCTCTTCACCAGGAGACCAAGCATCGCAGTCGCATGTGTGTGTGTGTGTGTGTGTGTGTGTGTGTGTGTGGATTTTTGGTTCAATGTGTGAGGAAAAGTACGTGTATATGTAATAATAATACTTTAGGTTACATTTATCACATTTAATAATATATAAGCTTGTCTGGTGTTTTTATTATCCATCTTATGTAAAAACAAACACTTGTGTGCATTTTTCATTTTCAGTTTGAGGCCGCTGATAAAGGCACTGACTGAATAAATAACATAGAATCCTTGTATTTTTGCTGTGATATAGGAGATAAATGGCATTAAGAGGCTGTAGAAATCATTGTTGTAGGAATAATAATAATAAGTGAGTTAAGGATGCAGACAGTGTCGTGACTGTAAGACACTTTTAAACGTGCTGTGAATGGTTGATGAGGAGAGGAGTCTGATTTTATTGTTTATCTGTGTAGAAGATTTAACACACAAACAATGTCAGTCACTGGCTCTTCAGACACATCATCCTCAAGCTCGTTACAGTGACATTCATACTAATCACACATCCATAATAACTGTGACCCAGTTTTACACTTTAACATTCTCTGTATTTTAAGAAGAAGAAAACGTCTCCACCCGAGGGTTCGTTCATTTCAATGTTTGTTCCAAATGTGCAAATACAAAACTGTTTCACCCTCCTGCACAACATCTGCAGCACACCCTGTAACTCATCTCGTGACATCTTGGCAGAACTGAGGTGGAATCTCATCAGTTCCACTTTTTAGCCGCGGCTCCGGCTGAACGGACCCCTGAGTCGGGTCTGTGGGTTTGTCAGAGTCACAATATTGCATTTAATAACTGAAAGGAGTGCAGAGTGTGGTATCTGCATCCTCACCGAGCAGCTTGCATCGCTGTCAACTCACAGTCTCGATTTGGCACCGACACCTGACACTGAAACACCCACGCAGAGACACACACACACACACACACACACACAGTGTTTCTGCAGGACTGAACCATGTCTCCAGGGTCAGACGGGGATTTGTTCAGGATCAGAGGCTTCGCTCCCATTACAGGTCTAATGAGTTTCTTTTCAAGGCCTCCTCTCCTCCTCTCCTCCTCTCCTCCTCTCCTCTCCTCCTCTCCTCCCTGCTAAGCTCCCAAAATCTACTTCCTTATTCACTATCATCTGTTTTTGTCCTTGTTCTCAGCTCTTGTGAAACACAACTCACATTTTATCTGAAAATAAAACCGTGGCCTGTTCTTCAAACACAAACACCTCAACCGACGGATGTAACGTGACATGAGAGAAGATGCACGCGCTCACAAACACTGTTTTAAAGGAAACATGTGCCGAGGAGAGAGGCCAATTCAAAACGCAGTGTGCTCTGCAGAGTCCCGTGGGTCATAGTTATGCTTCACAGCAGGAGGAGGGAGCTGCACATGAAAGCAGAGGAATAACAGAGAGATTGAAAAGTTACAAGAGAGGAGAATCAGCAAAGGAATGGAAAAAAGGCAGCGAGTGAAGAGTGGACAGAGAAGGATTGTTGGTTTGATGCCTGAGTGACATAATGTTCTATAAAGCACAGACTTCATTTTTAAACGTTACTGTCTTATCATGTATGTTTTTATTAATGTTTAATAACTGACACTGATGGGTTTTTATCCTTTTTCACTGACAGTTGGCAGGAAGGAGTTTCAGCGGAGTTCAGAGGTCACACGTTCTCTGCCGTCCTCCCCGAAGAGGCTGGCAGTGGTTCCTCCCAAACTTCAGTCCCCAGGTGAGTCCTTTTTTCTCAGGTCTACACACACACACACACAATAAAAGAGAGGTCAGGTTTCCTCCATCACTGCTGGTGTCATCGTGTGTCATTTACATGACGTCTAAAACCTGACCTGACCTGAATTGAATAGCCATCTCTAACACTTGGTTGGTTGCAAAAAAAATCTACTAGAAAATGAACTTAATTCTGACTTCACAATGTCAGTGAACATTTTCCTGAGGAGTCAAAAACGGTCTCAATCAGATCAGACTTAGTGGTGATGGGACAAGCAGAGTGCACATGATGTGCTAATGAGTCCGGCATGTTGTAGCACAATGAACTGGAGCAGAGGAGACGAACGAACAGCTGATCGCAGCATTTACACTAGCGGGGGAGTGACAGAGAGGAGGTGAACGCAGCAGGTGTTAGAATAAAACTGTGGTTTTAGAAAACTTAAAATTCTTCATGTGTTCAAGTTCCCCATAAAGGCCCTGTGAGAGTTTCCATCCATGATTTCGAGGTTGGTCCTAGAAGAGTAAACCATTTAAAATGAGCTGTGAGGATTGTCTGTCTGGTCTGATCCTCTCTCTCCCTGTGACCTTTCTAAAGAACAGTCCTCACATTTATGACCTGTTCTTACTCACACCTGCAGACGTGAACAATCCAACAGCCTCAAGAAAAGACTCATGATGCTGATCACACGTTCTTCTGTGCTGTGGTTTGAACTCTGCTCTGCAGCAGTAAAATCCTTTTCTCTGCCCGTCTTTCCTGCAGTGTTGACACACATGTCCTCAGGCAGCACCTCTGTCTTCACTCACTTCACTGGTGTTACTTGCTCTTTGTAGGACCTCGTCACCTCCCACACAGTCATGAAATAGAAATATCTAAGTCTCACCAGAGTTTCTCTTGTTCTCCGTGGTTTAAGACTTTTACCTGAAGCTGTTGAGCAAAATGTTAACGTCAAAATCACCTTGTGAATAAACCGGGCCTGAAATGACAGTCAGTCAGTCGTATGTTAGTATGTTTTACAAACACATCTTTAACCTTTTGATGGTTTTATTCAAGATTCAAGATTCTTTATTGTCAAATCCAACATCATTACCTGTAATAACACGTCTAGTTTCAGTGCCATCTCAACTTAGCATGAATAGAATCATTAGATAGACGACTTCTCCTCAGTTTATATCAGCGTTAAATCATTCACCACCTTCAGATAACTCCCCGCTGCTCCTCCTCCTCCTCCTCCTCCTCCTCCTCACTGGATCTCATCTCTTCGATCTCCTCTGATTTCCCCGTGACCCTCGTGCTGCTCTGCTCATTTTTATTCCTGCACCTCCCTCTCACCAATCTCTCACTCATTACTCTGGACCCTGCACCCCCAAACCCAGCCTCACGTTGTCATGGAAACCGCTCTGCCCGTGCTTCAGTGAGTGTGAGGCAGGTGATGTGAAGGTGCAGCCATTTCTTTATTGTGTGCGATCAGACTGCGTTTATATTAAAAAAAAAGGATTTAATCGATCGTAATGAGGCTGTGTGCGGTTACAGTGTGACAAGGTGACTCACATAGAGCTCCATCAGCCTGTCTGTGTGTCAGCAGCAAACCCCCTAAAGCAAAGAATGGCTTGCACATGTTACACTGGTCACATGGCCTTTTAAATGACATGCCATTAAGGGATTAGGCCGTTATTTACAAACAATACACCCACACGTGTACGTGCTGTTACAGGATATTTTATTGCAGCTCAGTCGTCACTTGAGACGAGACAGGGAATTACCCCAAGACCTGCTCTGTGGAGAAGATTCAATTAACCTGTGATCATTTATCATGTGAACAGCCATTAGCTGAAGGTCAGGTCAGATCTCCTCTGATTTACTGCTCATCACTTTTATTACAACACATACGTTAGATTTCAGGATTAACATCCAGATCAAAAATATCTTCATTGACAGTGTTGTTGTGTCACACACACACACACACACACACACTCATGTTTTATTCTCTGTGTTCACATCTCGTCTCTTCCTACAGTCCAGTCCGGGCAGCGTCCCGCAGCTGCAGTGTGGGGGTCGGCTCCTGTGGGGTCCCCTCACTGCATGGCCCCCGTGAGGCCGCAGCAGGAACAGCAGGAGAGTCTGCAGAGGGAGAAAGAGAAGGCTCAGCAGAAAGAGAGGGAAAGGCGAGCGGAGGAGAGAGAGAAAGCCGATCAGAGGGAGGAAGTGAGTGGCTGACAGAATCTCACGTCGTCACCTAGTGTTTGTTGTTTTCACCAACTCTGCTTTTTTAAATGATTGTTGGTGCTTTTTCTTCCTCTGTCTCAGGTGCAGAGGCTGCAGGGACGCTGTGAGCAGCAGGAGAGGCAGCTGAGAGCTCTCAGAGAAGAACTGAGGAAGACTTCCTTAGGTCTGGAGGCCTTCGTCGTCACCACTCAGCATTACTGCCTCAAGGTAGAAGCTGGATTGATGCAGTGTATAATTAATGAAAGTGTTGTTGTCTTATGTCATAGTAAACTCTTCTCCTACAGATTGTCCAGATTAAATTAAGATTTACCTAGAATGGCAAATGTTTCCTTGGTGAAGAGGACTCATCATCATCATCATTATTATTATTATTATTATTATTATTATTATTATTATTGTGACAACATCTGCTTAATGTAAAGGGTCACCTTCAACCCCACGTGAATGTAGAGCACATACAGTATTTAGCAGCCTGCACTGATCATGGTCAGTGAGCAGCACAGTGAGCAGCAGAGTGAGCAGCAGAGTGAGCAGCAGAGTGAGCAGCAGAGTGAGCAGCAGAGTGAGCAGCAGAGTGAGCAGCAGAGTGAGCAGCAGAGTGAGCAGCAGAGTGAGCAGCAGAGTGAGCCAGAGTGAGAGGTTCTGCAGAGTTCAGTGTGTCACTCAGAGGAATCCGTCTTTGCTCCCTGTGACAGGCACAATGATGGAGCTCCAGTGTGAGTGTTGCAGACTGCTCAGGCTCTGTCTGACTTGTTTATGGTCAGTCACTCTCTGTCTGGAGTGGCTGTGGAGGCCGATGTGAGAAGGTTGGAGCTCCCTCTGCTGGCAGCAGTCGAACACAACAGTGCTTTGTGCCAACAAACCATAATTAGGCTATAAAACAGTGGATGCACCGCTTCCCAACCGCTATTATCACAAATTGTTTGAGATGATTTATACATTGTTTCATGGTATTGCATTTTCTTTTGTATTTATTATGTTATTGAATATTTACTATTCTACTCCTTTGATGCATTTCTCCCCCAGGGAATGAATAAAGTGATATATATTTTATCCTTTGTGCATAAAATCCAGTTTAATTCAGGATTTCAGATTTCTAAAAGCTTGTTCATTACTTAAAGACACTGTCCTATTTGTTTTACTATTTACCATTTATCTACACTGTTGAAATGCTACTCAGAACCTGCACTATTAAAATGTTAAAATGATGTTTTATTCCGAATTTTCCAGAATAAAACGACAGAAGAAAATGAAAGGAAACTGTCTGCGGAAATGCAAAAGATCAGAGAGGAAATGGGTGAGTGAGAAACACACAAATCTTCGGAATATTTCGACTGAAGTGTTTCCAGTTAGCGAGGACAGTGTACTTTGTCCTTGTGTTATATGATTTAAAACAAATAAAGGTTTGAATATGATATCATATGACATGATGTCATTGTCCACAGCCTGGAACTCCATGCGATGGGAGAGTCTGCAGCGGGAAAAGACGGCGTTGGAGGTGGCGTTTGAGCGGGAGCTGCAGGAGCTGCAGCTGCAGCAGGAGGCAGAGCTGCTGTCTGTGGAGGAGGGGCTGAGAAAGTGTCACTCAGCAGAAACAGAACACCTGAGGGCGGAGCATCTGTCAGAGATGGAGGAGCTTAGGACTCAACAACAGGAACATGTGAGAGAAAGGCATGATGGGATGTTTTCTGTGGTAGCGGGTCAGTCACTGAAGGTGTGTGTGTGTGTGTGTGTGTGTGTGTGTGTGTGTGTGTTAGGTGGAGGAGATGACAGTCAACCGCCAGGCTGCCATTCAGGAACTCAGAGACATGCATAACATCACCATGGCAACGCTGCATGAGGAGCATGCCCGCACCATGAGAGGTCAGGTTTTAGACGTCATGTAAATGACACACGATGACTCCAGCAGTGATGGAGGAAACCTGACCTCTCTTTTATTGTGTGTGTGTGTGTGTGTGTGTAGACCTGAGAAAAGCTCATGAACAACAGAAGATGCTCCTGGAGGAGGATTTTGAGAAACTCAGACTTTCTCTACAGGTATGATTTTAATAAAAGAATGATTAGCTGTGCTTTAATTGTCATCTGTACTCACTGTCTCGCCATCCTACTGTGTGTGTGTGTTTGCTCAGGATCAAGTGGACATGCTCACATTTCAGAATCAGAGTCTGAGGGACAAAGCCAAACGTTTTGAAGAGGCTTTGAGGAGGAGTACGGATGAACAGATCGTTGTGAGTTAAAGTCAAACACAGACACACAAACCTACACATGGCTGTGTATATACAATGTCTTTCTGTAACAGGAGGCTTTAGCACCATACCAGCACATTGACAAAGATCTGAAGAGCTTAAAGGAGATTGTAGAAATGAAGAACCAGCAGATACACCAGCAGGATAAGAAGATCTCTGACCTGGAGAAAGTGGTAGGCTCAAATAAGCCATCGCTAAAGAAAAACTCATATGTACACTGGTGTTTACACACAGTGTTTATGGTCGTTGAGTCAAGTTGATGAAATATCGCTGTGTGGTTGTGTATTACTTTTGAGCAGGCCCAAAAGAACGTGTTCCTGGAGGAGAAGGTCCAGGTTCTGCAGCAGCAGAATGAAGACCTGAAGAGTCGGATTGAGTTGAACCTTGTGCTGTCCAGGTGATGTGCATGCAGCCATCATCATCATAATTAGGGCACGAGCACTCACAAAAGGATTTTTTAAGGCCTTAAGCGTTGGTGAAATTGGCAAACAAGTCAGAACTGATACAACTGACATAAAACATGTTTTAAAATAAGGGAAATAACTAGCCTGGCAAACCAGATCTACATCAAGATGTTTGGTCTGGTCACACACGATTGGCAGAGCTCAATTTGAGTGGCGGGATAAATGGTTGTCTCTGAAATTCAACAAAAAAAGATTGCTGGGACCATGGTTAATTTTCCGTTTTCAACAACGTTTACAACCTCAAAAATGTGATTTTTTTGAAACAAAAAAAATACATCACTGTGCAAGAGCTCGGGCCCGAGCAGACGCCATACAGCCAGCAGGTGGCGCTGTGACTTTGAATTAGTTTTAATGTGCTGATGGTTTTTGGCCTGGTCTCTTGTGTCATATGTAAAGTTTTGAGCCAATCAGTCAATGTATGGCAAAGTTAAGGGTTACTTGACTTTTTTTAGGTGATTTTGGACGACATACTATACTATGACTTTTTTGACTGATTTTGGACGACATACTATACTATGACTTTTTTAGGTGATTTTGGACGACATACTATACTATGACTTTTTTGACTGATTTTGGACGACATACTATACTATGACTTTTTTAGGTGATTTTGGACGACATACTATACTATGACTTTTTTGACTGATTTTGGACGACATACTATACTATGACTTTTTTAGGTGATTTTGGACGACATACTATACTATGACTTTTTTGACTGATTTTGGACGACATACTATACTATGACTTTTTTGACTGATTTTGGACGACATACTATACTATGACTTTTTTGACTGATTTTGGACGACATATTATACTATGACTTTTTTAGGTGATTTAGGAAGACATACTATACTATGACTTTTTTGACTGATTTTGGACGACATACTATACTATGACTTTTTTGACTGATTTTGGATGACATACTATACTATGACTTTTTTGACTGATTTTGGACGACATACTATACTATGACTCTTTTGACTGATTTTTGACGACATACTATATACTATGACTCTTTTGACTGATTTTGGACGACATACTATACTTTGACTTTTTTGACCGATTTTGGACGACATACTATACTATGACTTTTTTAGGTGATTTTTGACGACATACTATACTATGACTTTTTTGACTGATTTTGGACGACATACTATACTATGACTTTTTTGACTGATTTTGGACGACATACTATACTATGACTTTTTTGACTGATTTTGGACGACATATTATACTATGACTTTTTTAGGTGATTTAGGAAGACATACTATACTATGACTTTTTTGACTGATTTTGGACGACATACTATACTATGACTTTTTTGACTGATTTTGGACGACATACTATACTATGACTTTTTTGACTGATTTTGGACGACATACTATACTATGACTCTTTTGACTGATTTTTGACGACATACTATATACTATGACTCTTTTGACTGATTTTGGACGACATACTATACTTTGACTTTTTTGACCGATTTTGGACGACATACTATACTATGACTTTTTTAGGTGATTTTTGACGACATACTATACTATGACTTTTTTGACTGATTTTGGACGACATACTATACTATGACTTTTTTGACTGATTTTGGACGACATACTATACTATGACTTTTTTGACTGATTTTGGCCGACATATTATACTATGACTTTTTTAGGTGATTTAGGAAGACATACTATACTATGACTTTTTTGACTGATTTTGGACGACATACTATACTATGACTTTTTTGACTGATTTTGGACGACATACTATACTATGACTTTTTTGACTGATTTTGGACGACATACTATACTATGACTCTTTTGACTGATTTTTGACGACATACTATATACTATGACTCTTTTGACTGATTTTGGACGACATACTATACTTTGACTTTTTTGACCGATTTTGGACGACATACTATACTATGACTTTTTTGACTGATTTTGGACGACATATTATACTATGACTTTTTTAGGTGATTTTGGACGACATACTATACTATGACTTTTTTAGGTGATTTTGGACAACATACTATACTATGACTTTTTTAGGTGATTTTGGACGACATACCATACTATGACTTTTTTGACTGATTTTGGACGACATACTATACTATGACTTTTTTAGGTGATTTTGGACGACATACCATACTATGACTTTTTTGACTGATTTTGGACGACATATTATACTATGACTTTTTTAGGTGATTTAGGAAGACATACTATACTATGACTTTTTTGACTGATTTTGGACGACATACTATACTATGACTTTTTAGGTGATTTTGGACGACATACTATACTATGACTTTTTTGACTGATTTTGGACGACATATTATACTATGACTTTCTAGGTGATTTAGGAAGACATACTATACTATGACTTTTTTGACTGATTTTGGACGACATACTATACTATGACTTTTTTGACTGATTTTGGACGACATACTATACTATGATTTTTTTAAATGATTTTTGACGACCTACTATACTATGACTTTTTTAGGTGATTTTGGACGACATACTTTACTATGACTTTTTTAGGTGATTTTGGACGACATACTATACTATGACTTTTTTAGGTGATTTAGGAAGACACACACGATTGGCAGAGCTCAATCTGAGGGGTGGGATAAATGGTTGTCTCTGAAATTCAACAAAAAAAGATTGCTGGGACCATGGTTAATTTTCCGTTTTCACCAACGTTTACAACCTCAAAAATGTGATTTTTTTTGAAACAAAAAAAATACATCACCGTGCAAGAGCTCGGGCCCGAGCAGACGCCATACAGCCAGCAGGTGGCGCTGTGACTTTGAATTAGTTTTAATGTGCTGATGGTTTTTGGCCTGGTCTCTTGTGTCATATGTAAAGTTTTGAGCCAATCAGTCAATGTATGGCAAAGTTACAGGATACTTGACTTTTTTGACTGATTTTGGACGACATACTATACTATGACTTTTTTAGGTGATTTTGGACGACATACTATACTATGACTTTTTTGACTGATTTTGGACGACATACGATACTATGACTTTTTTAGGTGATTTTGGACGACATACTATACTATGACTTTTTTGACTGATTTTGGACGACATACTATACTATGACTTTTTAGGTGATTTTGGACGACGTACTATACTATGACTTTTTTGACTGATTTTGGACGACATATTATACTATGACTTTTTTAGGTGATTTAGGAAGACATACTATACTATGACTTTTTTGACTGATTTTGGACGACATACTATACTATGACTTTTTTGACTGATTTTGGACGACATACTATACTATGACTTTTTTGACTGATTTTGGACGACATACTATATACTATGACTCTTTTGACTGATTTTGGACGACATACTATACTTTGACTTTTTTGACCGATTTTGGACGACATACTATACTATGACTTTTTTGACTGATTTTGGACGACATATTATACTATGACTTTTTTAGGTGATTTTGGACGACATACTATACTATGACTTTTTTAGGTGATTTTGGACGACATACTATACTATGACTTTTTTAGGTGATTTTGGACGACATACCATACTATGACTTTTTTTGACTGATTTTGGACGACATACCATACTATGACTTTTTTGACTGATTTTGGACGACATACTATACTATGACTTTTTTGACTGATTTTGGACGACATATTATACTATGACTTTTTTAGGTGATTTAGGAAGACATACTATACTATGACTTTTTTGACTGATTTTGGACGACATACTATACTATGACTTTTTTGACTGATTTTGGACGACATATTATACTATGACTTTTTTAGGTGATTTAGGAAGACATACTATACTATGACTTTTTTGACTGATTTCGGACGACATACTATACTATGACTTTTTTAGGTGATTTTGGACGACATACTATACTATGACTTTTTTAGGTGATTTTGGACGACATACTATACTATGACTTTTTTGACTGATTTTGGACGACATACTATACTATGACTCTTTTGACTGATTTTGGATGACATACTATACTTTGACTTTTTTGACCGATTTTGGACGACATACTATACTATGACTTTTTTTAGGTGATTTTGGACGACATACTATACTATGACTTTTTTAGGTGATTTTGGACGACATACTTTTTTGACTGATTTTGGACGACATACTATACTATGACTTTTTAGGTGATTTTGGACGACATACTATACTATGACTTTTTTGACTGATTTTGGACGACATACTATACTATGACTTTTTTAGGTGATTTTGGACGACATACTATACTATGACCTTTTTGACTGATTTTGGACGACATACTATACTATGACTTTTTTGACAGATTTTGGACGACATACTATACTATGACTCTTTTGACTGATTTTTGACGACATACTATATACTATGACTCTTTTGACTGATTTTGGACGACATACTATACTTTGACTTTTTTGACCGATTTTGGACGACATACTATACTATGACTTTTTTTAGGTGATTTTGGACGACATACTATACTATGACTTTTTTAGGTGATTTTGGACGACATACTATACTATGACTTTTTTAGGTGATTTTGGACGACATACCATACTATGACTTTTTTTGACTGATTTTGGACGACATACTATACTATGACTTTTTTAGGTGATTTTGGATGACATACCATACTATGACTTTTTTGACTGATTTTGGACGACATACTATACTATGACTTTTTTGACTGATTTTGGACGACATATTATACTATGACTTTTTTAGGTGATTTAGGAAGACATACTATACTATGACTTTTTTAGGTGATTTTGGACGACATACTATACTATGACTTTTTTAGGTGATTTTGGACGACATACCATACTATGACTTTTTTTGACTGATTTTGGACGACATACTATACTATGACTTTTTTAGGTGATTTTGGACGACATACCATACTATGACTTTTTTGACTGATTTTGGACGACATACTATACTATGACTTTTTTGACTGATTTTGGACGACATATTATACTATGACTTTTTTAGGTGATTTAGGAAGACATACTATACTATGACTTTTTTGACTGATTTTGGACGACATACTATACTATGACTTTTTTGACTGATTTTGGACGACATATTATACTATGACTTTTTTAGGTGATTTAGGAAGACATACTATACTATGACTTTTTTGACTGATTTTGGACGACATACTATACTATGACTTTTTTAGGTGATTTTGGACGACATACTATACTATGACTTTTTTAGGTGATTTTGGACGACATACTATACTATGACTTTTTTGACTGATTTTGGACGACATACTATACTATGACTCTTTTGACTGATTTTGGACGACATACTATACTATGACTTTTTTAGGTGATTTTGGACGACATACTTTTTTGACTGATTTTGGACGACATACTATACTATGACTTTTTAGGTGATTTTGGACGACATACTATACCATGACTTTTTTGACTGATTTTGGACGACATACTATACTATGACTTTTTTAGGTGATTTTGGACGACATACTATACTATGACCTTTTTGACTGATTTTGGACGACATACTATACTATGACTTTTTTGACAGATTTTGGACGACATACTATACTATGACTCTTTTGACTGATTTTTGACGACATACCATATACTATGACTCTTTTGACTGATTTTGGACGACATACTATACTTTGACTTTTTTGACCGATTTTGGACGACATACTATACTATGACTTTTTTTAGGTGATTTTGGACGACATACTATACTATGACTTTTTTAGGTGATTTTGGACGACATACTATACTATGACTTTTTTAGGTGATTTTGGACGACATACCATACTATGACTTTTTTTGACTGATTTTGGACGACATACTATACTATGACTTTTTTAGGTGATTTTGGACGACATACCATACTATGACTTTTTTGACTGATTTTGGACGACATACTATACTATGACTTTTTTGACTGATTTTGGACGACATATTATACTATGACTTTTTTAGGTGATTTAGGAAGACATACTATACTATGACTTTTTTGACTGATTTTGGACGACATACTATACTATGACTTTTTTGACTGATTTTGGACGACATATTATACTATGACTTTTTTAGGTGATTTAGGAAGACATACTATACTATGACTTTTTTGACTGATTTTGGACGACATACTATACTATGACTTTTTTGACTGATTTTGGACGACATATTATACTATGACTTTTTTAGGTGATTTAGGAAGACATACTATACTATGACTTTTTTGACTGATTTTGGACGACATACTATACTATGACTTTTTTGACTGATTTTGGACGACATATTATACTATGACTTTTTTAGGTGATTTAGGAAGACATACTATACTATGACTTTTTTGACTGATTTTGGACGACATACTATACTATGACTTTTTTAGGTGATTTTGGACGACATACTATACTATGACTTTTTTAGGTGATTTTGGACGACATACTATACTATGACTTTTTTGACTGATTTTGGACGACATACTATACTATGACTCTTTTGACTGATTTTGGACGACATACTATACTATGACTTTTTTAGGTGATTTTGGACGACATACTTTTTTGACTGATTTTGGACGACATACTATACTATGACTTTTTAGGTGATTTTGGACGACATACTATACCATGACTTTTTTGACTGATTTTGGACGACATACTATACTATGACTTTTTTAGGTGATTTTGGACGACATACTATACTATGACCTTTTTGACTGATTTTGGACGACATACTATACTATGACTTTTTTGACAGATTTTGGACGACATACTATACTATGACTCTTTTGACAGATTTTTGACGACATACCATATACTATGACTCTTTTGACTGATTTTGGACGACATACTATACTTTGACTTTTTTGACCGATTTTGGACGACATACTATACTATGACTTTTTTTAGGTGATTTTGGACGACATACTATACTATGACTTTTTTAGGTGATTTTGGACGACATACTATACTATGACTTTTTTAGGTGATTTTGGACGACATACCATACTATGACTTTTTTTGACTGATTTTGGACGACATACTATACTATGACTTTTTTAGGTGATTTTGGACGACATACCATACTATGACTTTTTTGACTGATTTTGGACGACATACTATACTATGACTTTTTTGACTGATTTTGGACGACATATTATACTATGACTTTTTTAGGTGATTTAGGAAGACATACTATACTATGACTTTTTTGACTGATTTTGGACGACATACTATACTATGACTTTTTTGACTGATTTTGGACGACATATTATACTATGACTTTTTTAGGTGATTTAGGAAGACATACTATACTATGACTTTTTTGACTGATTTTGGACGACATACTATACTATGACTTTTTTAGGTGATTTTGGACGACATACTATACTATGACTTTTTTAGGTGATTTTGGACGACATACTATACTATGACTTTTTTGACTGATTTTGGACGACATACTATACTATGACTCTTTTGACTGATTTTGGATGACATACTATACTTTGACTTTTTTGACCGATTTTGGACGACATACTATACTATGACTTTTTTTAGGTGATTTTGGACGACATACTATACTATGACTTTTTTAGGTGATTTTGGACGACATACTTTTTTGACTGATTTTGGACGACATATTATACTATGACTTTTTTAGGTGATTTAGGAAGACATACTATACTATGACTTTTTTGACTGATTTTGGACGACATACTATACTATGACTTTTTTGACTGATTTTGGACGACATATTATACTATGACTTTTTTAGGTGATTTAGGAAGACATACTATACTATGACTTTTTTGACTGATTTTGGACGACATACTATACTATGACTTTTTTGACTGATTTTGGACGACATATTATACTATGACTTTTTTAGGTGATTTAGGAAGACATACTATACTATGACTTTTTTGACTGATTTTGGACGACATACTATACTATGACTTTTTTAGGTGATTTTGGACGACATACTATACTATGACTTTTTTAGGTGATTTTGGACGACATACTATACTATGACTTTTTTGACTGATTTTGGACGACATACTATACTATGACTCTTTTGACTGATTTTGGACGACATACTATACTATGACTTTTTTAGGTGATTTTGGACGACATACTTTTTTGACTGATTTTGGACGACATACTATACTATGACTTTTTAGGTGATTTTGGACGACATACTATACCATGACTTTTTTGACTGATTTTGGACGACATACTATACTATGACTTTTTTAGGTGATTTTGGACGACATACTATACTATGACCTTTTTGACTGATTTTGGACGACATACTATACTATGACTTTTTTGACAGATTTTGGACGACATACTATACTATGACTCTTTTGACTGATTTTTGACGACATACCATATACTATGACTCTTTTGACTGATTTTGGACGACATACTATACTTTGACTTTTTTGACCGATTTTGGACGACATACTATACTATGACTTTTTTTAGGTGATTTTGGACGACATACTATACTATGACTTTTTTAGGTGATTTTGGACGACATACTATACTATGACTTTTTTAGGTGATTTTGGACGACATACCATACTATGACTTTTTTTGACTGATTTTGGACGACATACTATACTATGACTTTTTTAGGTGATTTTGGACGACATACCATACTATGACTTTTTTGACTGATTTTGGACGACATACTATACTATGACTTTTTTGACTGATTTTGGACGACATATTATACTATGACTTTTTTAGGTGATTTAGGAAGACATACTATACTATGACTTTTTTGACTGATTTTGGACGACATACTATACTATGACTTTTTTGACTGATTTTGGACGACATATTATACTATGACTTTTTTAGGTGATTTAGGAAGACATACTATACTATGACTTTTTTGACTGATTTTGGACGACATACTATACTATGACTTTTTTGACTGATTTTGGACGACATATTATACTATGACTTTTTTAGGTGATTTAGGAAGACATACTATACTATGACTTTTTTGACTGATTTTGGACGACATACTATACTATGACTTTTTTGACTGATTTTGGACGACATATTATACTATGACTTTTTTAGGTGATTTAGGAAGACATACTATACTATGACTTTTTTGACTGATTTTGGACGACATACTATACTATGACTTTTTTAGGTGATTTTGGACGACATACTATACTATGACTTTTTTAGGTGATTTTGGACGACATACTATACTATGACTTTTTTGACTGATTTTGGACGACATACTATACTATGACTCTTTTGACTGATTTTGGACGACATACTATACTATGACTTTTTTAGGTGATTTTGGACGACATACTTTTTTGACTGATTTTGGACGACATACTATACTATGACTTTTTAGGTGATTTTGGACGACATACTATACCATGACTTTTTTGACTGATTTTGGACGACATACTATACTATGACTTTTTTAGGTGATTTTGGACGACATACTATACTATGACCTTTTTGACTGATTTTGGACGACATACTATACTATGACTTTTTTGACAGATTTTGGACGACATACTATACTATGACTCTTTTGACAGATTTTTGACGACATACCATATACTATGACTCTTTTGACTGATTTTGGACGACATACTATACTTTGACTTTTTTGACCGATTTTGGACGACATACTATACTATGACTTTTTTTAGGTGATTTTGGACGACATACTATACTATGACTTTTTTAGGTGATTTTGGACGACATACTATACTATGACTTTTTTAGGTGATTTTGGACGACATACCATACTATGACTTTTTTTGACTGATTTTGGACGACATACTATACTATGACTTTTTTAGGTGATTTTGGACGACATACCATACTATGACTTTTTTGACTGATTTTGGACGACATACTATACTATGACTTTTTTGACTGATTTTGGACGACATATTATACTATGACTTTTTTAGGTGATTTAGGAAGACATACTATACTATGACTTTTTTGACTGATTTTGGACGACATACTATACTATGACTTTTTTGACTGATTTTGGACGACATATTATACTATGACTTTTTTAGGTGATTTAGGAAGACATACTATACTATGACTTTTTTGACTGATTTTGGACGACATACTATACTATGACTTTTTTAGGTGATTTTGGACGACATACTATACTATGACTTTTTTAGGTGATTTTGGACGACATACTATACTATGACTTTTTTGACTGATTTTGGACGACATACTATACTATGACTCTTTTGACTGATTTTGGATGACATACTATACTTTGACTTTTTTGACCGATTTTGGACGACATACTATACTATGACTTTTTTTAGGTGATTTTGGACGACATACTATACTATGACTTTTTTAGGTGATTTTGGACGACATACTTTTTTGACTGATTTTGGACGACATACTATACTATGACTTTTTTGACTGATTTTGGACGACATACTATACTATGACTTTTTTAAATGATTTTGGACGACATACTATACTATGACTTTTTTAGGTGATTTTGGACGACATACTTTACTATGACTTTTTTAGGTGATTTTGGACGACATACTATACTATGACTTTTTAGGTGATTTTGGACGACATACTATACTATGACTTTTTAGGTGATTTTGGACGACATACTATATTATGACTTTTTTGCAGTAAACACTTGTCACACTGTGCAGCAAAACAGTTGGAGCTTTAAGACAGTTGGAGTTGGTGGGGGCTCCTTCCCAACTGTTTTGCTTGCAAGCAGACTCCTCAACACCCTGTTGAACCCAGCGCATACAGCCCGGGTGGCTGTTCTCAAACAAGAAAGTTAAGTACACCAAGTGAGTTGTCATCAGATTGAATAGCTCACAGCATCAGAAAGAGTCTTGGATCTCTGAGATTGTGAGTTCAAATCTTGCAATCAACTGAACTTCCTCCAACTTCACACCAACATAAGAATTTAAAAATACCAGCTATGTTGTTCTGCAGGTCAGTAAGAATAGCTCATGCTGGAAGAGTTGGGTTTGTATGTCAGAGGTTATGAGTTCAAGTCTTATGGTCAACTGTGTGAGTGCTATGTTCAAAGTAAACAGTCAAAAGCCCTAAGAGAACCTGAAGAAGAGAAGTTGCAGGTAGCTCAGTGCACAAGAATGCTGCTTTGAAGTCCAGAGCTCAGAGGTTCAGTTCTTGTGAGGACCATGATATTTTATAAGTCAACATCCAAAGTGAAGATTGAAAGGAGACCGAAAGTCCTTAATAGACTAGGAATTGGTGGTGCACTGGTTTTGTTCACAACCATTGGAATGTGTGAGTTACAAGGTGACCGGTTCGATACCACTGCCTTGCAGGTTCCATTCCTCAACCTTGCAGGGGTGAAGCAGGGCAGGTATCAAGTGGTGAGGTTGGAGCAGTGTGAGGAGAGGAGAGGAGGGGCAGGGAAGGGAGTTAGAGGAGCAGGGCAGGGAGTGAAAGGAGAGGAGTGGCAGGGCAGGGAGTGAAAGGAGAGGAGTGGCAGGGAAGGGAGGAGGAGCAGGGCAGGGAGTGAGGGGTGGAAAAGGGAGTGAGAGGATAGGTGGAGCTGGAAGGGGTCAAAGGTCAAATACTTTATATTACACTTTGCAGCAAAAGGTAACCGCATTAAGACACTTGGGTGGTGGTGGCCTTCGGCCACCACCACCCAACTGTCTTAATGCGGATTTAAGAGAGTTGGATGGGGGTGGGGGCCTTCGGCCCCCACCTGTTTTGCTTGCTGTACTTAGGAAGTGCACTTAGTCCAGTGAGCCTGACCGGGGGGGTACGACTCACTCGCGCCCTGCTGGCCACCGGGGGTACGACTCACTCGCTCGGGCCCTGCTGGCCACCGGGGGGTACGACTCACTCGCGCGCGCCCTGCTGGCCACCGGGGGGTACGACTCACTTGGGGTTGGTGCCGTGTGGTTGTGTCAGTCAGCAAGAGGTTAGGTTTGGGTCTGTTGCTGAAGCGTTGGGAACTGGAACTGAACCTGCCACCTCACTGTTGAGGCACAACCTTATGGTTTGGAACAAACCCACCACGCCACAAAGGCCACCTTCGTTTAAGATTGCTGTCTGCTTATAATCTTGAGTTTGGATGTGAAGCTTTAAAAAGCACCTGCTCCTCACAAGAACTGAACCTAAGATCTCAGGACTTCACAGCAGAGTTCTTGCCCACTGAGCCACCTGTTCTTCGCAGTTCTTCAGGTTCTCTTAGAGCTCTTGACTGTTTACTTTGAACACTGAACTCAAAGACTTGCATTCATCATAAGACTTGAACTGACAACCTCAGACATACAAGTCTTGTTCTTACAGCTGAAGCTATTCTTACTGAGGTGCAGGACAACATGTTGCTGGTATTTTTAATTTCTTATTTTGGTCTGAAATTTGAAAGTCTTGCAGAAGTTCAGTTGACAGCAAGAGTTGAACTCACCACCTCAGAGACACAAGTCATCTTCTGATGGAGAGAGCTACTCGCGCTGATGACCTTAGGGTGGATTTCATGGTGTTTTTTAAAGAGGCCATAGCCCGGAAGTGACAACTAATGCTGCGTTTTTGTGTGGATCTGCGTCATTACCTCGTCTATGAAGCCCTAAAAGTCCATAACAACCAGTTCAGCCACTGCTGAGAGCGCAGGGTTTTATTGTTTTCCTGAGCTCTACAAAGCACCAAGGCACTTCCGTTAACTAATTACGTCACTGGTGAATCTCACCACTCCCGTAAACAGCAGCGCCACCTAGTCCGGACACTAGAGTCCGGGCACATCTGGTGACGTACTTTCGACCGACTGATTTTGGACAACATACTATACGATGAATTTGTATTTGGACAGTTTATGTCGACATACTATATACTAGGACATTTTTAGTTTTGACGTAATACAATATGATGACATATTTAAGGTCACTTTTGAAAACAGTTGCATTGACAACACACACGTGCATCGTTAAGACGGTGATGGTGTGTTTACATGTGCAGCAGTGACGTCACATTAGCAGCAGCAGCAGCACCTGTGATCGGTTCACGGCAGCAGTTACCACATGTTTGTCCCCACTGTCCTCGTCCTCTTCCTGCTTTTGTCTCCGTGTGGAAGAAGTATCTCCACGAGTAAACACAAAGTGGAACATTCCAAATGATATAGACACAGAGGGGAAGGGGAGTGGAATGTACTACGAATATGAAATGCTGCCATCTGCTGGACGTACCTTTGCCCTTCACCTTTTAAAAGCTGCAAAGGGATCCAGTTATTTTAAGTCTTTATCTTGAAAGTTTTGAAAATTACCAACATAGATAATTAAGTAAGTGTTGAAATTCTATGTGTTGTGCGACTGTAATTGTAGAGACTGGAGTGCATGTGTGAATGTATCTAACTCCGAATGGAAAACATCAGCACACTAAAACTGAGTCCCGGCTTATAGCGCCACCTGCTGGCAGCTGGGTGTATCCTACATAGTCAGTTCTTTTATCTGTGCTGTTTTCCCTGCAGACAACTCTCAGAAGAGAACGCCAACCTGCAGGAGTCTGTGGAGAAGGAGAGCACTGACAAGAAGCGACTGAGTCGAAACAATGAGGAGCTGCTGTGGCGTCTCCAGACCAGTCCCCTCATGTCCCCGGCCTCCTCTCCCTTGCACCGCTCCTTCTCCACCTCCCCTGTCCCCTCGTCCCCTCTCTTCTCCTCCTGCTCTCCTGTGGGAGGCTGTGACTCTCCCACTCACTGTCACGGCTGTCCCCAACAGGTTCAATACTCCTCGCCGTCCCACAGAGCCACTGCCAATCAAAGTCCCTCCCCGGGACCGGCCACGCCCACTCACAGGGCGGCAACCAATCAGAATTACTCCCTTGGCCCGGCCACGCCCACACACCGAGCCTCAGCCAACCGCTGTAACTTGACCACAAGTGTCAGCTCCCTGCAGCGGTAAACTTCTGACCAAACTATAATGGGACAATTTTGACAGTTTATATTTGGACATTTTTTGACGACATGTTATACTTTCATTATTTCCCGCCTCTGAATGTGAATGAGAGAGAGTTGCGGGGGAAAGGAAGTGTCTTCAGTAGAGATGAGCTGACACGATATCACTCAGATGACGATCCTGGGATCTGTTGGTGCTTTTCCACGATACAGTTGTAGCACAGCTCGGCTCAGCTCGACTCTACACGCTTTGATTCGTTTTCCATTTCTATAGAACCTCCTCCATGTGAGTCATCACACGAATATGCCATGACATCGTTTTTTATACCTGTCACAAACACACCTGCACTGAACTGAAATCCCACTGAACGGGTTGTGATTGGGCTCCCGATCGCCGGCTTTCAGCAGTGCTGTCTCTAAATTCACTGCTCTGTCAAATATCGACATTTTAGGCGTTTCCTTTGCTAAATGTTGGAAATTAACTTTATTAATTTTTAACTGATCTACAGTTGGCTTTGATTCTTGTGTCACACACTCATGACTCTTCCAGTGAAGACACTCTCTGACCAATCATTGACCTGCAGTCTGACAACGTCACATGTTAGTATCGGCTCAGCTGAACCTTGTCAGAGCAGGAAGTAAAACAAAACACCAGGTACCAGGTTCTATCACTGCCGTGCCGTGCCCGTGCCGTGCCCGTGCCGTGCCCGTGCCGTGCCCGTGCCCGTGCCGTGCCCGTGCCGTGCCGTGCCGTGCCGTGCCGCTTCAACTGTACAGTGGGAAAGTGCCATATTTGAAGGTAGAAAAAGCAAAACAGATTAGTCTGATTTGTAAATAATAATGATGATAATAATAATAATAAATATAATACAGTATCAGTCAGATATTGGTATTGATAGATAGATACTAACACGTTTTTAAACTACATGTATGTAAAGTGAATTTTCGGAGGAGAAGAAGCACAGCATGTATGTGTTCAGTCGGTCTGTGTGAGTCTGTCCCTGGTATCGAAGCACTGAGGCTTCTAACTACTGAGATATAAGAAAACTTCTTTGTGAGATTGTAATTTGACAATGACGACAGCTCGGTCCTTTGTCCTGAAACGACTGTGTATATAGTGATGACTTGTGTTCTCCCTCTCACTGGGATGTATTACTGTCAGTTACTGAATCAGCTTCCGGCTGAAACCTTTGTTTTGTTTGTTTCGTTTTTTTCGGTTTCTGGATAAAAACAAAAATCCCTAACAAAGCGCCTTACACTCAAACCTGCTGCCTTACCAGCAGAGAGCGACCAATCATTTTATTTACATTAATCTTTGGATTTGGTTTATAAATCACAGCAAATTTGAAGGTGTGTTTTGTAATTAGTGCAGTGCTGACCTTTGACATGTGTGGAACATCTTCTTCCTGCATGTTCGGCCATTTTATACTTATACAATAATACAGAGGACTTTAAATTTACTTTAAATTCTTGCCAGGTCTTCCTACATGAGCTACTCGTCACATTCACAATCCCTCAGGTCAACTTGCAAAAAACTACCCCTGCCATTTTAAATTTACCTCAGCGGGAATGTGCAGTCTACACACACACACAGCAACAACAACAACAACAACAACGACACACACATCTACAGAGAGCTCAGAGCTAAAGGGGGGGATCAAGCACATGGATCACTGTTTTAAAGCGGATTTCTTTACATCGTGGTGTTTCTATCTAATTTATTTGTTCCATTTGTGTTTGTTTTTTGTGACTTCAGCGAGCATGTGTCGTAAAAGTCTTCCAGTGTTGACGTAAACCTTGTTATTGCTGTGATCATGTGATCTACATGTATGTGTAAAACCTGACGTGTGGAGGAAACGAACAATGAAACAACACTTTACTTGTGTTTGACGGGTGATGTTCAGGTCACAGTGTTTCTGATGGAATATGAGTCAATAAGCTATGTAAATATTTATAAAAAACAACCTCTCTGTGATGTATTAGAATAGTGTAGCGTGTACTAACCTCCTCATAGCCCCTACTTAATCCCTCCCACTTTGTTTATTTGAATTATTTCCCCTTTTTTTACGACTGTATTGTTCAGGGGAAAAAGTTTGATTACAAATACCTTCAATTTTCCTTTATACAGTTCATAATATTCTATTTCCCAAATTATAATAGAGACACCAACGTTTGACGTATACAACAGAGAATCATTTTATATCATACTTACGTACATTATACCTGCCTCCTGTGCTGTAATGGAACGACTCTCTTACCCTCAGGGTCCTAAGTTTTATCTGAAACGCTGAAAAAGACAGTATCAGACAATGTGATCTTATTATTATTAATAATAATAATAATAATAATAATAATAATGAAGATAATTTAGACGTATGTAGTTGTAAATAGACAGAGCCGTTGAGAGGTTATGAGGGTCAGACTGTCTGTGTTGTGTTGGCATGGGTTAGGTTTAGTGGCTAATGTCATATTGTTATAAAGAATTAAAGTAAATGCATGAGGGCCCTAAAACTCCGTGCAGCCTCCCTGCACCTGGTGAAGGAACCAGCATGTTCAGGGGTTTGTGGGTCGACAGTTTTACTCAATAATACGTAGATTGAAGTAGATTTTTTTATCGTTCTACCAGCACTTTTGACGGCCGTGAAATCTCAACTTTTCATTGACCTTCAAGATCCTTTTGTACGACACACACACACACACACACACACAGGGTTCAAATGCTCTTAAAAAGAATGTCGAGAACGAACAGCGTGAGATTTGAGATGAATCTCACTTTTATACCCACACACTGACGACTTTGAGAATGTCTTTGTCAGAATAATAAAGGCGTCAGAGAGTCACTGTGTTTTCTGAAGTCTCACTTCACCTCCTCGAGGTCACTTCAGGTCTGCAACAAAAACGCGTGTTTACAAACGACGACAGCATCAATTTACTGACAATAATATCTCTCTATGATTTCTAAACAGCTGATATTGTGACGACCCGTCGATGTGTCCTGTGGACATTCATGTCTCACCCTGTGCTCAGTGTCAAGAATGTAACAACTGCATTTTATATATTGTTTCTATTGATTTTTGGCCTCTTGTCCGAACCACAATGTAGCAGCCATTTAATAAGTAGCACTTAAAGAAACGTGGGTCATTTATCAGACGTTGAAATGTCCACACTGAAACAATGAACCCCCGTTAAAGGCAGAGTTTCACTGACCTTGTTCAGGCACTGATTGTAGTTTGAATGTAAATACATTTACAACATGAGTTGCATCTTAGTGCACTAACAGAGGAATAGAAGCATGTTTTTCCTGTCATTGTTGTTTCTCTCTCTCTCTCTCTCTCTCTGCATCTGTGAAATGTGAAATGTGGTGTGTGCGGTGGGAGGTGAGGGCGACGAGGACTGAGACAGTGCAGCGTGTGATGTACTCACATGTGTGGTGGTGATTTCATTTGTTCTTTTATGGGGGGGGGGGGGGGTGCAGGGAACATAGCATTAAAACATTCAACATACAAATCCTGTGTCCATGTTTCTCTTGTCTTTTGATTTTTTTTTTTAAATCTTGAGCTTCTTATTCCTAAAATATGACTTTATATTGCTTCCATTCTATTGCATTTATTACTGTTTCAAGTTAAGATCATGAGACAAAACTCTTGCTCAGTGAATTTTGCAGCATCACTCATTATTTTTTGGGATCTTCAGCAAAAACAGGACGGAAAGACAATTCTCTGCCATTCATTTATTATATTATATTTAGGATCACTCTGACATTATGACAGCATGAACAAGACGCTGTTGACTCTATAATCTACTGACATGTGATTGAATGTAAATAATTAAAAGGCACCAACAACAACAACAACAGTAGCAGCAGTTCATTCAATATTTCATTACACAATCATATTAAATGTATTTAAATATAAATGTGTTCTAGCAAAGGTCAAAGGTTTCCTTCCTGAAACATGCAAAATCCAGACGTAAACTACACTGACCACTCTTTTTTACTACAAATCACATGAGTGAGGAGGCGGGGCCTGGTCCCAACATGACTACACAAACTACACAAACCATACAGGTGTTTGTGAGATGACTTCACAGAGTAATGACAGCATTTACTCACATTCTGACATTTTTCATTTGCCTATACATAAGATTACACCACGGCTAATTTAAAATGTGCTGCACTCCGTGTCAACGATCACTTCCTCATGAAGTGACTGATGATATCCATGGGCAGAGGGAAGATGATGGTGGAGTTCTTTTCCGCCGCAATGGTGTTGAGCGTCTGCAGGTACCGCAGCTGCAGGGCGGACGGGGATTCTGCGATCACCAGCGACGCCTCCTTCAGGGCGCGAGACGCGTTCATCTCACCCTCTGCTGAAATCACCTGTACACAGAGCGTGGAAGAAGAGAGGATGTTCATCATTACGATTCCTCACTTAATAAACGTACACACCATCTGTACATGCATGTATGCGTGTGCTGACCTTGGCTCTGGCCTCTCGAGACGCCTCTGCTTCAGCAGCCATGGCTCTCTGGAGCTGAACGGGCAGCTTCACATCTTTAATCTCCACACGCTCCACCTTGATGCCCCAGTTATCTGTGGCTTCATCCAGACTGGACTGGAAGAGAGGGAGAGGGGCTCACACCTGCTGCTTATCATGTCACATGTCATTAAATATCAAGTTATTCCATGAAAAGACACATTAGGAAGTAAGTCAACTAAATATTATCAACTAGTTGTGATATCTTTAGGCTATGATTAGACTCTCATAGATAGATATTAAAGATCCTTCATTCCCTTTAGGTTACAAAACTCTGACAGGTGTCATTTTAATGATATTGTGCACTTTACAGGACAGGTGACACATTTCTATCATCCTTTTTTTTTACTACTTGCACTTATGTGACGTATGTGTGATTGTTAAATGGGCTAAGCTGCAAAATGACGGGATTCAGTTCACATTTGATATATTTGATTCAAACCCAACTGAGAGTTTTTTCTTTGTTTTCTAACTTTCTAACTTGTTATCAAATTAGAACATTAAATATATACGTATATATATATATATATACGTATATATTTACACAACTTTTTTGCATCCTTCCTTCCTTTCCCCTCTCTGTCCTCATCTTGCAGGTTGCAAAGTTAATATCAGTATAATAGTTGTCATGTGTTAAAATGGGCTGTGGTAACTGGTGTGTACCTGCATGCTGTGAGCGATGCCCTCACGGTCAGACAGGAGCTCGGCCAGGTTCTTGGTCCCCAGAACATTCCTGAGAGTGGTTTGTGCGAGCAGACGAGTGGAGGAGTCAGCGTTGGACACGTTGGCCACCGAGGCGATGGGGTCGTTCACCCGGAAGTACACCACTCCGTCCACACACACCGTCACCGAGTCCTTGGTCAAGATCTGGAATAGAAATATGTGACAGTTTCTTTTACTGTGATCACATTTTTATTTTATTTTCAGACTTAGAAAAAAGGCAGTACGTTTTAATAAAAAATACAAAACATGAAGACAGACATAAGAATATGAGACCGTTTCTGTGTGTGTGTGTGTGTGTGTGTGGTTTGGTTGTGTGCAGCTCTTACCTCCTGTGGTGGGATGTCAAACGAAACCGTTCGCAGATCAACTTTTACAATAGAGTCAGTGCACGGCAGAACGAAGAAGATTCCTGGAGAGGAGGAGACATAAGAGGAAGAAGTCAGTCGCCTCATCAGTCTGCATCACTTTGATATCACATCACATGACCGCGTCAGAAGCTGTAAATATGAATACCTGGTCCTTTGGCCTTCCTGTCTGTGATACGGCCCAGTCTGAAGATGACGGCGCGCTCATACTCCTGAACGATCTGTCACGTGAGCGAGAAAGAGCACAACATAAAGGTCAGTCCACGTGCACGGTTTTAACACAACTTTAACTCGTCTCACGTCTCTCTGTGATTTCACGGCACTCGCTCACCTTCAGACAGAACCAGATGGTGAAGGGGAAGAGGCAAAGCGTGAAGAAACCAGAGAGGCCGACAATGAACCAACCGATGCATCCCAGAGACCCCGTTTGTTCAGCTAAAGAAGACCAGAAGAGATCTGAAATTAATCTGATTCCCACACACACACAGTGCAAACAGTGAAGTGTTTACTTAATTATGTAAGAGAAGGAATTGTGTGTTAATACTTCATCAAACAACTGTATCCTCTGCTTTATTTCCTTTGTACTGCTGTGGTCATCACTTCCTTTGCTCTCGTGTTATAAACAACATCATTCTCTTTAGTTCAAACCACAACAACAACCGCGTTTCCTGTTGTTTTTACTGCTGATGCCCATTTGAAAAGCTGAAAATGTTACAATTCCACTTAAGACTTAAAGTAACAGTAACTATATAGTAACAAAATGGTTTTAATATTATGGCCATACCATATTTTTACCTAACACAATTTCCAGCTTGGTAATAACAGCAGTGATAGCTTTATAATTATTCTAATTGGCCTAATATGGTGTTATATTACCTCACATTGATATGTTCTCTCTGAAGTTATGACCACATTAATATTGATGGGTAATATATAATCACACTCTTCATTATATCTCTACATATTTTCTGTTGAATAGAAAACAATGGGATGGACAAACATTCATGTGGTCATTTAAAAAAGTTTCCATTATCCCCGCAATATTCTCTTATGTCCACATACTTAATCTGGTGATTGGTGAGATAGAACAAGTGATGTATGACGGCGCTGTGTACACAGCTTTCACAGTAACATGATCCCTGTTCCACAGGTTAGTGATGACAAAAGCATGGAAAATGATTGGAAAAAGAAAAAGTGCTCACATGTGAAACCAAACAGAGGAACATTTGCACATCCTCGTTTGCTTTTCATGAACACACACACACACACACACACTCACGGTCACATGCCTGTGGGACTCTCAGTGACACGAGTTCCGTCTCTATGACGATGCAGGTAAACTGTACTCTGACCCGGCCTTCCACTCACACAGGTGAGCGCTTATATACAGAATAATAATCATTCTACATCGAGCTTAACGTTAAAGGAACAGGTGATTTAAGATTTTAATGGCCTGGTTTCTCAGAAAATCTTCACATTTGAACACAGTGATGTTTAACATAAAAGCAATAAGAATAATAATAATGATGATAATAATAACAAATAAGTAAAACATGCTTACAGATCAGGTCTTCTCTGCTTTGCCCTCCTCTCTTCTGGATTTCCACCCGGTGTTCCATTTCCATGTACCAGTGATACTGAGTGGGGAAGTGTGCTGAGAGAGTTTGTTGAAGTGCAACTAATAAGGGAGGGAGGGAGGGACTCGCCCCAGCCTTTTAAAGCTATATTGCAGTAATATAATCAGGAAAACATGTAGGTAGGTGTGGCTCCAACTCTGAGTGGATCATCAACAAAGTGCCATAATAATATGAAGCAAACAGGTTAATAAAAAACCAACACTTCATTGTCTGTGAATCACAGACAATGCAAACAACTCCTGTTTACTTGTTTATTTCTGTATTTCTGTGTTTTTAAGCACCGTCACATACAGTAGAGTCTACTGAGGTAATTATATGAGGATGTTACAACAACACGCATCAATTTATGTGATTATGCAAGATATACAGTATATTATTATTATAATAATAATAATAATAATAATAATAATAATAATAATAATAATAATATGCGATATTTTTTTCTTTCTCTTTCTTATATTATTCATGAAATATCCCAGGAATATCATGCTGGTGTTTTTTGGTTGCTATCTATATGGAAATTTAGTGAGTGAGCCAATCAAAGGCAACAGCAAGAGTATTATCCCATTAGCTCATAACGATCATTCATAAAGTGGAGACTGTCTCTGTGCTCAGTGAGGAAACGCCAGTTTTCCCCTGATTTCACTTCCTACTAGAAAGCGGAACGATGCAGATTATCTGTGGTTAAATCAAACTGAGCTCATATGACACACAAACATACACTTTGTTTTTACATTTAAATATTCTCGTCGCTCTCTGTGATCCATGATGGAAAAGTGAAATAAATTTACACCTCAGCTCAAGTTATGTTGACAATAACTATCACTGTCAGGGATGCAAATGACTCCACGTAGATCTCATGACTCATGGACATAACTGAGAGCACCACCAGTGCATTAGGCAACATCATGGACACTTGGGACAAGCATCACATTAAGCACTCAGTGAGCGCTGAGCAGTCGGCAGAATGAAAGATTTTGGGCTGGATAAAAGAATTAGAATGAAATCATAAACTCGGTGTGAAGCCAAACTGCAGCTGATTAAACTCTCCAGTTACACCTGTTGCTCTGATTAAATCCACTGTCTCCGTTACATTAGAACTGTCACAGGTTTATTTTTGTACAAGCGGATGAATCACGAAACCGACTTCCTCAGATAATTGTTGCGCCGTGCACTTACTCGTCTATGTGGATGAGAATATGAGTGTATATACACACACAGACACACACAGACACACACAGTGCTGTGTAAAGAGAAGTTAGTGTCTGGCATAATCGCCTTGAGGATGTGGTCTACATTTGCTACACTCTGGCCTCGCAATGTGCACGGAGGGTGTGAGGCTGTTTTGTGGTGCTTGCAGCCCAATTTTTCCTATTTGCTCTTTCACGTCCTTATCTCAGAACTATGCTGCATTAGGCATATTTAATAACTGTGTTGATATAGTTAAATGTCAAGTTAATAACACAAATCTTATTGCAGTGAGCTGGTACAATGGGGGACACTGTTTCCAGTGTAAACTGTCCAACCTATTTGTTTTGTACTCATACGTGAGAGTAAATAACATGAACCTTCTCTTTAAAAGACAATTACTGTTCGATCAGAGAGTTCTAACTCACATACGCACACGTCCGGCCTCAACTCTGCAAACCACAGGACTCACCCACCGTCTCTGAACTACGTCAGAGTATAGAATAGAGACGACAACAGGTACAGCAACCAGCAGTTTACTGACAAAACAATAAAACAGTTTCAAAGACAAGAAATAAAAAATAAAAAGAAAGCAGCACAGTGTAATAAACAACATGTCCACTGCTCCCACATCATAAAGTAGCCAATTCCAAGAGAACCTTCTTCGTAGGTTAAAATACTAAAATCGGGGTTTACAGTAAATAAAGAGGAATCACAGTTTTCACTATGATGAAAAACACAGTCCTTAAACATCTCAATCCTCCATTTTAATCAACACATGATTTAACGTGTTGTTTTTTTTTAGTATTATCTGAGTACAGTGTGTGTTTGTGTGTGTGTGTGTGTGTGTGTGTGTGTGTGTGTGTGTGTGTGTGTGTGTGTGTGTGTGTGTGTGTGTGTGTGTGTGATCATACACCGGCACTATAAACCGTCACATTTGTAAAAAAAGAACCTTTGTAAACAAACAACATGAGAATCACAGTTAACTGCTGACAGCGACAAATGAGGGTTTACTGTAAATAACACAAATGTGAGTGCAGCTGCCAAATGTGAGTTTCCTCTGGGCCACAGAGGCTTAAAAATATTCACTTTCTGTGTGACACAAGTCAGCAAAGGAAGAAGTTATTGTAATAATACAATATTCAATTCAGAGTTTTCAATCCATATCATGTGGTCAGTCCAGAAATCATTAAAACCAGGTACAGCCTACATGTAAAGCCTAAAAAGAAGTCATATTTACAAATGCTTATTTACTAAGGGTAATGTAACAAACATAACCCACTCTCTATTTCATGTTTTTGTCGTGGTAGTGTTCCTCACCTCATTCTGGCTTCAACATACTCGGTACTGAAGCGCTCTTATCTGTTGTTGTCTTGGTTCAAGGCCAAAACATAAAAAAGAGAAGGGTTTTTACTGCCAGCCCAGCTGGGGGTGCAGACCCGGCTGGAGAGGGAAGGGGTTTCCTGGGCCTGGAGGGTAGTTGGTGAAACTGTTTGGTTGAGGAGGGAAGCTCTCTAAACCGGCTGTGGGATGAGCCTGGAACACAAAGACAAGTGTGAGACCCCAAATTACAAACAATAACAAATATGATTTGTGTGTGTGTGTGTGTGTGTGTGTGTGTGTGTGTGTACCTGTAACAGAGCGGACTGCATTGCTGGGTTGTGGAGGCCACCAAGTGCGGCAGAGGAAGCAGAGGGAGAGAAGCCTGGTACTCCGGGGAAAGAGAGCAAGCTGGGAAACCCACTGTTGCCTGGAGGCTGGAGTCCACTGCCCATCCTGGAAGGCACACAACAAAAACTGCCGATTATAAACTCTGCACTGAGTTTTATCATATCACACATCAAAGAGGACACTTCCTTCTAAGTGTATATGTACCTAAAATTATAGTGTGACACAGATCTGTCGGTTACATTTAAACCATTGTCAAATGAGTTCACACAGTGCTGATGAAGCCTTTAAACGCCACACGACTCTCTCTCTCTCTGTTTGTCAGTATAATTTCATGTTTGTGTCGCATGGGAAACATTGTTTTAGGTCAAGACACATAAGGCAACGTCAACATTGCGCTAGTAAAGACAGCAGCCAACAAGTTCTTACAGAGTACGACTGCAAACATAAAGAACATGCAGAGGTTAACTGAACACTATAAATTTTTTCCAAGAGTTGACAATATTTACCATTTCAACTCTAAAATAATGATAATATTCTTTTGCATTTCAATAGGGTTCTACGCACTTTGTGCTCGAGCCCTGAATATTTTCATTTACAATCTAATAATGTTTAATATATGGTAGGGCAGTAATCACCTAGTTGATAACAAGACACAAAACCTAGCGCTAACACTGCAGAGTAGAAAGACGAGTGGACTTTGCACAGTGAAGGTACAACCTCTCGACTTATCACTCACAATCTAAAGTAGAAAATCAGTTTTACGATGTTCTTGTTGATGGAAAAATCAGTATCACGAGTTCTGACCAGCGTACAGCCCAAGTGTTAACTACTGTAATCTAACATCACAGGTGATGGAGTGGAAATATGTAATCAAGATGAAATCGTTCTGTAAATGGTTATATAACATGGTATCTATGAATTGTTTATAGCTCTTCCCATCAGAAACCTCTTTAACATACCCGGGCTGAAAGTTGGAGCTGAAGGCCGATGCAAAGCCTGGTAAAACTGGTGATGATGATGGAACACCTGCCGCTGCTGCTGCTGCTGCTGCCGCCGCCGCTGCTGCCGCCTGCAGTGGCGCCACGGATGCTACTGAAGACGGAGCAGCACCCGACAGTCCCATGAATGAAGACAATACAGGGCTCCCAGCTCCATGACCCCCTGACACACCCAGTCCTGGGAAGGCAGCAGGGCTAGAGCCAGGCGGAAGGCCTTGGAATAAAGAAGGGCCAGAGGTAAGGCCTAGACCGAAAGGGGAAGCTGCACTTGGGTAGATGGAGGTTGGTGGGTGGTTAGAAATGTTGGCGTTGGAAGACATTGCAGACATGGATGAAGAGATGGTAGAGGGAGGGAGAGATGAAGAAAGATTGGGGAAATGGGACAGGCTGGGGTAATGAGAGGGAGCCGGGCTGGAGGACAGAGCTTGAAGGCTGGCCATATGGACGGGACTGGGAAGAGAGACTTGAGGGGAACCTGAGGAGTGCGAGATACCCAAAGAACGTGCCAGGGCAGCTTGCGCGGGACCTGGGACCACCAAGGAGCTAAGTGATGGTGTGCCCGAACGAGAGGCGCCCTTGAAAGCAGAGGGCACGGGGCTGTTACTGCCACTGCCGCTTCCCCCCGTGTGTCTGTTCAGTGATCCAGCTGCAGCAATAGCAGCCTGGGCCTGTGCAGAATGAGCCGGAGAGGGTTTGGGGCTGGGACCAGGGGTGGAACAGCTCGGAATTACTGGAGTGGACGATCTAGGAGTGAGGGATTGTGGTCCAGAGGGGGTGTAACTTCGTATCACTGACCCAGAGGGGTTACCTGTATGTGGCTGCATGCCTGGGAAGTTGGGTCCTGACTGGTGGTCTGTGGAATGAGGAAAAAGCTTTTGCTGAGTTGAACCCATGGAGTTTGTCTGCAACATGGAGTCTGAACTGCTGCGGGAGTTGGCGGGGGTGCCTGGTCGGGAAAGAGTATGGAAGGGGGAAGAAGAGAAGCCCCCACTACCAGGGACAGGAGTTCCACAGGGGGTGCCTGTGGGTGTGTGGGCTTTAATGACAGATGAGGGTGTGGGTGTAGCGTGACCACTGGGAGTCTGTGGTCCTGCTTTGATGACAGATGGGGATGGAGCAGGCGAGGGAGAGGGGGCATTGGGGTTGTGAGATGGAACCTTCCCAGGGAAAACTGGTGTGATGGGAGTAGTGGGAGCCTGCTGAGCTGGAGACTGGGGTGGGACAGGATTAGAAGGTATGGATCCATGAGAAATGAGGAGGGGGCCACTGTTGACTCCTGGTGTGGTGTTGTGTGGATTGCCTGGTTTGGCATAACCTGGAAGTAAAAAGAGGGTCAGAATGAGTTAAAAATGTACTCTAAAAACGATAAAGGACGATTATCTTACATGGAATTAGAATCAAGTAAATAGATTGATAAAATGTTAACTGATTCATTTCTATTTTTATGATCAGGAGTGTTATTGTTAAATAAACAATAAAATGCTTGACAGACACAAAGGTTAAAGCTGAGCAAGTTATTTGTGGAAGAAGCAACTTCACACACTCATATATATGTAAAAAATAATAATAATAAAAGAAAGACAGAGCACGGAGGAGGGGCCAGAGAGCATCTCTGCTTACAATTTATTATGGAAATGTTTCCAATATTTTTTACCTTTGGGGGAATGTTTCAATACTTCACTTGTTTGTTTGTTTTTATATTAAAAGTTAGTATAATATTTGTGCTTATGACCACATGTCTCCCCAAAGGCCCTGAAAGATGTATTTCAACCGTGAAAACTGGAAATGTGATGCATTAAACCAGGGGTGTCAAACTCATTTTTGTTCAGGGGCCACATACAGCACAATTTGATCTCAAGGGGGCCGGACCAGTAAAAATAGTAAAATAATAGCATAATAACCTATGAACAACAAGAACTCCTTTGTTTTACATTTAATGAAGGATAATTTTACAAAATATGAAATTTCTTGAGAAATATAAGTGCAATTTCAACAATATCATGCCTAAGTTTACTATTTACACAGCACAATGGATCTTTAAAGTCACAAACATTTAGTCACGGGTAACTGGAGCATTTTGACATTTGACACGTTTAGATTAGTGTGAAATTTTAACGGATTGGACCCTCTGGCGGGCCGGTTCTGGCCCCCGGGCCGTATGTTTGACACCCCTGCATTAAACGATTAGGTTATCTCAAGCAATGCATGATTCCAGAAAGAAAAAAGATTAATGACATTAGTTTGAAGCCATTTCCAGCCATGGGGAACCAAAGACCAAAATCACCAAAATATACTTATAACACTGACTGACCAGAAAACAGAAATATCTACGAGATGTGAAGCAATACAACAGCTTTGCAAAAGTTTGTTGTGCTCAGACTGAATACAACAAAATTCCAACAACACCTCCTTCAAAATACTTAGCTGTTGTATTGGAAAGAAATAAATCTACAGTGCGTTGTACGTTTCTGGTCACTCTGTGTAAGCAAACAGAGGTGAGAGGCTCATTCCTCACCCGATAAGGCACTAAACTCAGGAGGTGAAGGTAAGCAGCATGCCAGAAAGTAGGGCAGCAAGATTCAGGGTGGGAGTGCCGTTTCTCAGTCACACACACAAGCGTGCGTAAAATCATTTCCATTGAGTCATACCTGCTACTTTGTGGGCAGAGTTGTAGGGGGGAGGGGGCACGGTGGCTGTTATAACCCTTCCCACAGAAACAAGACCTGCGTTGTTGTACGCACCTGAGTAGCAGTGGCAAACATTAACAGTGTCCACCACACACACACGTGTAAGAATCGAACACAAACCACCCCCACGACCGACTACAGCTCAACCATGTTCCATGTGGCCTTCACAAAACCATGCCTGATAACTAAAGCCACACAAAGCAGAATCATGAATTTGTCAGTTAAATTAGAACTCTCCATAATTATGTGGGTTTGTTTTTTAATTGTTTGATGATGTGCAGAGCAGAGGGAGGCAGGGAAACGTGTTTGTAAGGGCTGTTTCTTACTTGGGGCGATGGTTGCATGGGGTCGGCACGGCGGTATAGGGTAGGGCACGGGCCGATGAGGGTTGTAGGTTGAAGGAAACTTAGGGGGGAAAAAAACACAAAAAGATATAAATAATTAGGCAGTTATGTCTCATTATGATGTTTCTCCAAATGTGTCACTTATCTATTCATTGTTATGATTGCAGTGTCTCTACTATATGCAGTAGGAAAAACACTTTCAACCATTTTAATGAGAATCCCATGAATAAGCTCTTAAAATTTCTGAGGGATCTTTAAAATAGAAAATACCACAAACTGAAACTAATGGATTTAGGATCGATAATTCTCACAGATTTTACAAAGAAACTCATACATCATTTATATTACAGATTACATTGAAAGAACATTAAAATCCAAATATGAAAGGTCAAACAATTCTTAGTGTGGTTATTTGTGAATCCAACATACATCATTTTCACATTTTCCTTTTTCAGTAAACATCCAGTCTTGCAAGCGACTATTCTGGCTGCACTCTGGCTGGAGAAACACCCACTTGTTTGTATATCTTTAAAGCAATAACAACTGTCATATATTAGGTGTCTTAAAGCCCAGGATTTATCAGTGTGCACCAACAAAATAAGGGCAATGTTTCTGGTGGAACATCAGTGAAACTGCTAAATAATCACATGGTAACTCTGTGCCCACACTCTTTCAGCATGTGGGTTTCGAAATTACAGGTCACTGATGTTTTTTAAGTCACTGGTAACAGGCTAGAAAGGAAACCGACATGAGAAATTGAGAAAGCAGACTTATACCAACGGTTTAAATCTGGTGACTCAGAAACATGACATTTCGTAACATTATGGCCTCTCTGTGGCCAAAGTTACTTCACATGTGGATCAGCGAGATATGAAGATTGATTCATTTGTTTTAGTGATTTTCCATTATGTGCCCTATCCTATAGCCTTTACTGCAGTCCATTTTCCACTCTCTCTGCTGTCTATCATTGGTTTACACAACAAGGCTTGACATGTAGGCTGAAGTCTATTCATCATGTGATGCCTTGCTACACAGTCATGTGACTTCTCTGGGGCACCTGGACACCCTTACTATTACAACATCCCAAGTAAGTGATTCCATTCCTGAGCTTACAGGTTTGAATGGTCCAATAATACGTGAAGAAATTCCTTTGCCCTCCATACTGTTAGACGCATCATCTTTCTTCTCTCCTTCCTTTTTTGTGGGGGGAATTCCCTGTGATCGAAAAAAAAACACATTTTCATTATAAATAAAACAAAATGTATTTTCTGTCAGGGCTATGGTGCCTTCAGGAAATCTCAGTATGCAGTACTTACAGGGAATGTACCAGTGACCAGGCTGGGTCTGCCTTTAGGGTATGGGTTCCCTGGTATCATACCACAGGAGGAGATCATGGCAACAGGAGCCTTACAGCCCACTTTACACACCTAACAACACAGATATGGCATTATTCTATGGGTAATATACAGTGTGCAGCAAAAAAAGTCATTTTGACAAATGCCAATCATGTTTTTGTTTTTTTAAATGTGATGCTTCTACTTTACTGAATTACTATGCAACTATCCGTTATGACTGTCAAAGGAACTCCATGAGGTATTTCATAGTGAAGACATACACATGAGATTAGAAGTAACAGCACAGTATAAAAAGGTCAATGATTTTGAAAGATGAACTTACTTGCTCCAGTATCCTGCGAGCTCGCTTTTTCTCAGACAAGTGTATGCGAAACAGATCCTCCACAGGACGATAATTCTGAGCATCTGAAATATTCCTGTGCAAAAAACAGAGACCCAGTAACTGACTACTGAATAAACCAACAGCATCAAATTTCAACACAGCATTTGATAGTTTGATGATGTCTAGAAAACAGATTTCCAAGTTTTACTCACAAAGCTATTAATTCCAGGACAACCAGTCGGTCTTTTGAGAAAGTGAAGCAATTCAGGATATTTGCAACTTTGGTTGTAGGGATTGCAACCATTTTCTGAAGGCAAAAGAATGACAAACATGTGACAATTTTACACACACAGTTATTTTTTTAAACGTTTACTTCCCCTCTTGATTCTATTCTTAAGACAAAAATGTTCACTACAAACCATTTTAGTGATTCTTGTAACTTACATGCTGCAGAGCTTTAACTGCTTTGATCTGAGGCTCAGCCCATGAGAAGTACTTCAGGATCTCCATTACCTGCAATGTTCAAGATAGTGTTATAACCTACAATAATTATACAATATGAAATAGAGTTGCACTGCTCCTAATTTTCCAAGAAAGCGTTGCAGCTTTAAAATTTCTGTTAATTAGGTCAAACAAAAAAAACAGTGTGCCTATAATCAGCATTGGCTGTGAGGTAAATTAGTTTAGGACAATATTATTGTGGGAGCCCGGTCTATCTAGTGTGTTAAACAGATGAAAACATAACACGGCAGCATCGCACTTTAAACTGTTACCTGCTCACTGGAGAAATATCCATGCACCTGCTCTATGGCTTTGATGCGCTGGTCGGTCAGGACGCACTGCAACAAAGAAAGGGGAAGAACAAAACCCTGAAGTTTATACAATTTCACATGTTAAATCGGAGACATATTTTGATTTTAATCGACTTTTACCTTTCTTATTTCGTCCAAGACGATGTCAAATGATTTTTTGTCCATGTCAGCGGTCTCAAACTAACCTAAGGCTCTTTGACAATGATTTTCTTTTTTTTTGTTATAACACGCACTTTGTAAATGTACTTTTACAAACCAAATAGATGATGTAGATTAAATGATTTCGGGAGATTCTAAATACTTTGTTGCTGGTGCAACGTTACTGGTCCATTCATAGTGCACTGACAACATAACTAATAAAGCAACAAATGTTAGCTCTGAATAATCAACTTCATAATAACACTGCATAACCTTTACTGCCCGTCACCGTACAACTTTCTGCCTGTGAACAAAGAATTAGAGAAGCAGTCCGCAGTTGATCTATTTGCAGCTAACAACAAGCTAACGCTAGCTCCAGCTACCGCAGTTCTGCACACGGCTCAACAAAAGCACAAAACACAATGGGGAGAAAATATCCGAGCATGTTTTCGCCCGAGCGTATTTAAAATCGTAAACTGGTAATATTCGCACTCAAAGTTGGAGAGTAGAAAAAATAATTTAGTTTAAATACTCAGAGGATAAGTAACATAGCACTCTGGCTAGCCACTGACAGCTGCCTGGCGCTAGTAGCGTCAACATCGAGAAGGACCCCTTTGAGCCGACTTGTCAGAAAAAAACACAAGTGTGCCACTTTAGGTTAAAACAACATAATTAACGTTGATGTGGCTGATTGTATACGTATAGTGATATATTTAGTAGTTGAAATAATTATTTTCCTGACGTCATTTGAAGTCATGTATTTTTTAAGTTGTATTTTAGTTTTTCTGTGCAGGCAGTGTCAGGCGAAGTTTGGACAGTTTACCAGAAGTAAATATGAATTTAGTCTCAGCGGCGCAATAGAATAAGAAATAACCTGTTCTTTAAGGAATATGGACCGTTTTTCGTGGTCAAGCGGACTCTTGGAAATAAACGAAACATTAGTGATTCAACAACGAGGTGTGAGACTGTATGACGGCGATGATAAGGTACAGTTTTCCTCTCTGTTAGCCAAGTTTGTAGCATGATACACATACCTGCTGAAACTTCGACTCAACACTAAGAAAGTTGAATAACACAGCAGTAATAACTGTGCAATTAAAGACATGATAACCTTCAGATGGCTCATACTAGATTTTAAACACTCGATTGTTATTGTGTAGCACCATAAAATTGCTTTTTTGAGGACCATTTAAAATCCAAAAAGCATTAAATAACAATATAATGAGAATGATCATTTAAAAGCAGAGGTCAAATCACAAACAATACAATACTTCAATACAAAAATTAGACCTTAAAACAAATCAATATGTACACAGGTACTTTGAAGGCTGCAATACAGTGTGTAACCAGGAAGTAACCCACAAATCAACACAGAATGTTTTGTAGAGTATTATTGTACATTCCTTAACACTGTATTGTATAATGCTCAGTAACTATAACGTGTAGCACATGTTCACACTGATGACATATGTATGTGTATGTGTATATGTTTTATCTCCAGAAGATTTGCTAAACAAACAAATAATCACATTACATCATTGTACATCATTGTATCAGGCCAAGCTGGATGTTGGAGCCGCCTTGCTGAGTACCCATCGGCTGATCTGGAGGGACGTTAAAAATCATGTAAGATGGCAGGAAACACAACTGCATACATCTTTACTGCACCGATTGATGCCACTTTCCACTTTGTGTTCTGACTCCCGTGGTAACTTCTGTATTTCTCTTAGGAATGCTGCCTAGCTATGCCCTTGTCACAGATCATCTACTTTGAAGAACAGGCTGCAGGAATAGGGAAGAGGTCAGTTCCAGTAAAACATGGCCGCCTAATGTTTTTTCATTTGTTTTCTCATCACATGCAATTATATTGAATACTGCTTAGTAACCTGTACATGTATCCTGTGTAATCCTGTGTTCAGTAATCCTTATCTCTGACGATGTTTTCAGAGGTTATATTTATTTCTTTGCAGTTAAAGAAAAATATGTTATGGGTCTTTGGTCATATTTGTTGTTTGTTGGGAGAAGATATAGTAACTGTGTAAGTGGACATTTCAATGAAGGAAATATAAATGAACTATTGCTTTCTCTTATTCTGTAGTGCAAAAATAATTATTCACCTGCATCCAACACCTGCCAACAAGGAGCCGGGTCCTTACCAACACAGCAAGTACTCCTACATTAAGCTGTCCTTTAAAGAACATGGACAGATCGAGGTAGGTTTAAAAAAGAGCTTTTTGTTCATATGCATGTGGACTGGCTGTTAAATTCTTGATTACCTAGAACTGAAATCTTAATGCCATTTGCATGCAGTTTTACAGGAGGCTAACAGAAGAAATGACTCAAAAGAGATGGGAGAGCACACCTGTTTCACAGCCCATCAGCCCCACAGGATCTGGCACTCAGGTTGGAAGATGAACAAACAGTGTCTCTTTTCCAGTCAAACTGTCGCTGAACACTGATATGTTGTCTGTGGGAATTACATCAGATATTTAACAATGTGATCCACAGGATGGCAGTGTTGACCCTTAATGTTTTGTTTTTACTGTGGCTGTATTCAGAACATGACTATTTTTAGTACCTTTGAAAATGATTATGTGTTAGTATACTGTGTATCAAATGAATATCAAACTATGTTTATCCCTCAGCTTTACAGAAGCAGTTAAGATTTTGAGAAGGCTGATTCCCTTGTTCATGAGTGCATGCATCTCTAAAACAGATTAGATTACATTTTTGACAAAATGCAACAAAATCAAAGTCCCCCAAACAGATTTTTGTCCTGGAAATGTAAATGACTGCAGCTTGTTAGCCCTTCACTGTTTGACTTTTCTTGTCCTTCAAAGCCTGTTATCCTATGATCCGTTCCTGGTGTGCCTCACTACATGCATGTTTTTCTTTCCTTTATGGTCATGCAGACAGGAAAGACCCGTGCAGTGGGGATTGTCGGCATCGAGAGGAAGATAGAGGAGAGGAGAAAAGAAACAGACAAAAACATTTCAGAGGTGCTATGAACTGACAATACTGAAATACTTTGTGATGCCACTCTTATGTATGAGATATTGATCTGAATTTAACTGTCATTTTGAAAGTATTGTAGATGCCTTATTGTATTTTTTTGACTGTGACTTTTCTGAGAATACAGAATGGTTTGCTCTGAAATGTGATGAGTTTCAACTTGTAACCGTTGTTATTTATTGGAGCTGGTTTGAAATCGAGCTGTCCACTGCTGCTGTGACACTCATCAATCAACCATGGAATTATGTGTTTATACAAGAGCTGTTGTGAAAGATTTACATGTATTTGACAGTTAAAGTAAACAGGGTTTTAAGACCAGGGAGGATTTTCAGTCTCATCAATTATCGGTGGACGGGTTGGGGACAGCTTGGAACGATGTTTGAAATTCAGCTGTAGCCATGAGGTTTGTGGTTTATGTAATTGAAGACAATTTAGAACGCTAGTTCACATTTCATCTCCTTTTCAGGCCTTTGAGGACCTCAGTAAGCTGATGGTCAAGGTAAATAATGCTTCATCTGTCCTCATGTTGCATGTGTTGATAATTTATATCACGTGTGCTTGTTTAACCGTCATAATCAAATCTGCATTACGCTCTGATGCTGCTGTGCTGTGGTATTTGCTGATAGATGATCTTTATACATTAACGAACAGGCTAAGGAGATGGTGGAGCTGTCCAGATCTATAGCCAACAAGATCAAAGACAAGCAGGGAGACATATCCGAAGACGAGGTAAGAACAGGACCAGCAGAGACGGACACAAAAACACACACACATACAATTTAAATTGTCTGGTTTTGTCTGACTAGAAAAAGTCTTTAGAACAGACAAACTTTCTAAACACATGAAAAAGAACAACATCCTTTCTGATATGCGGCAGCCGGCGTAGTTCCCTGACACACTCGGGTCCTGCATTTGTCACAGTCTGCAGTCTCACCAATAGATGCCACTAATTCTTACACACTGGACCTTGGTTTTTCTTTTGTCTTTGCTTTACAGACGATCCGTTTTAAGTCCTACCTCCTGAGCATGGGTATTGCTAACCCCGTTACAAGGGAAACACATGGATCAGGCACACATTACCACTTGCAACTGGCTAAGCAACTGGGAGACATGCTGCAGGCCCCTCTGGAGGTAGAAGTGAATTTATGTGTGTCGTGCATTTAACATCTACACAGTCCAAGATCATCAAATAATCTCTTTCAACCGTTCTTTGCTCTGTCAGGAGCGAGGCGGCATGATGGCTCTCACCGAGGTTTACTGTCTGGTCAACCGTGCGCGAGGGATGGAGGTAACGCATCTTTGTTACATGTACATTAATGCTACACACAAATGACTCTGTCAGACACTGAGCTTATTTGAACCCTTTCTGCAGCTTTTATCTCCAGAAGATTTGCTAAATGCCTGCAAGATGTTTGAGTCACTGAAGCTCCCAGTGAGGTGAGTTTGAGTCACGCTCGCTTCTCAAAAACATCTCAAAGGAAAACTTTTCATGAGCCCAGGAGAAACAACCTTTATATTCTGATATATCTCGTATATCGGGATACATCCTAAACATATTGAGATAATATTTATAAGCCATATAGCCCAGCCTTAGGGTAAATGCCTACTCCATACAGGCCGGGCTCTTCCTGCCTGGCTTCCTGTTGTTGGTTGTGGTGTCCAGCCCTCTGCAGCTGTCATTTCCTGTCACTTCCTCTGGTTTCAACAGAAACACTGACCTGTTTCCCTGCTCTGCCTCTACTTGGCTCCTTAAACTGGGCGCATTTTGGCTTAATTAAAGATTAAAGATGTGCTTAAAACTGTTGACCTGCTCTCCACACACACACACACGTCTTTATGTGTGTTCTCTGTAGGATGCGTGTGTTTGACAGTGGTGTGATGGTGGTGCAGCTGCAGTCTCACAGTGAAGAGGAAATGATAGCCTCAGCACTGGACAGTGTAAGCTATTGACGACATGATCAAACAGCATTTAAACACAGTATAAAGTATCTACAGATAGTGTCTATGCTAAATGCTAAGGTTGTAGCATTGTTCTTCTCTTCTTCAGGTGACAGATAAAGGTTCCTTGACCGCAGAGGAGTTTGCAAAGCTCTTGGGTCTTTCTGTTCTTCTGTCTAAAGAACGGTAAGTTAATGCTGAGTCTCTCAGTGTCTCTCACTTTTGGTTAATGTGTTGTCATGTCTGTAATCTCCAGGTTGTTGCTGGCTGAGAAGATGGGTCACCTGTGTCGAGACGACTCTGTGGAGGGTCTGAGATTCTACCCAAACCTCTTTGAGTAGAGTGCCGGCTCTTCTTTGTGCTACACTGAGATAAAATACATATTCACTGTTGATACTGCCTGGTGCTTTTATGTCTTTTATAATAATAATAATCTGCAAACACTACTTGTAGAAAAGTGTTCCCGGATAATCTCCACTTTACATGACTTTAATAATGACCAGGATTGGGAAAATGTACTCAAATGGAAATACAGTGTCACTGTCACATGCCCACACATTTAAGTAGTTAGTGAAAGATCCTACAAGACCTTTTTAAAATCAAATGTAAAGGAAAAGCTTTGCTCTTCTGTCTTATAAAGAGGACACTTATCAAGATGCCCTTGTTTCAGTGAATATCCTCAACTCTCCTGACATTTTTGTCTCATATACTTTAAAACACGATTCTTGTCCTTTCTCCAGTCAAAGTTAAGCCTTTGCCAAGGATCACGATTTGACAGAATAGAAACAAAATGCCTGATCCGCTGAGTTTATTTAAAAGTATAATATACAGAGGGCACTTTACCACAATTCATTCTTCACCTAATTAATCCCTTCATTGTTGTGGATTGTTGTTCCAGTTGTTACTGTTTTGAATCCAGACTGAGAGGTGAGCACAGTCCGGCTGTACTTGTAAATCTATTCTAATTCATTAGAAGAACAATGGATAGATACGCTTCTGTGTTACAGTGAAATGGTTTCAGGAATAAAATATAAAAGAAAAAGTGTCTCCACAGTGATACAGAGAATAATACAATATTAGAATGTAAAAGTTAAAGATGGTAAGTCTTAGTGGAAATACACCCAGGACAGAAAACTTTGTTCCCATTGTGCAGCGAGCTGAGCAGTTAACAGTGTTTCATCTGCACTGAAGCTTCCTGTTTTCTCTCTCTCTCTGGTGGAGAAGAATAAAAGTCTGCAGACTTATACAGCTGATTAGATTATCCTGCCATGTGGCTCACTGATAGTAGAGTAACTTCATTTGCTCAAGAAATCATGAGAGCTGAAGTCGGGCAGGTCTGAGAATAATCATTTGAGATTCATGCTGATTTGGTGGTGAAAGGTCAAATGTTGCTTTGATGTCACATCATCATTTTGACCATAATATGAAAGAATGAATGACATTTTTAGACAAATTTGTTTTCTGATGATTTTTCAACACTAGATTTACTTCATCTTGTATCCGTGCAGCAGTAATTTGAGGCATTTTTGTCCGTGGGTCTTGTTCTCACCTGCTAAGATGGATTGATTTATTCACTAGAGTATCATCTGATAAAATCTTAATGTTTATTTAAATTGAGGATGAAGAAAGACGTCAGTTGATATGAAATAATAACTTTCTGTGACTGACGTGCGTGTGACTGCCTGTTGTAGATTGAGGTATAGATCACATATTTCCACAGGTAGTCACTCTCCTCAGGCACCTGAAACTCTCCTGGATGATTCACGTCTTACAATGCTGTGATTTTTAAACGTTAGGTCGTGATCCAAATCAAAGCATGACCGTGCACATACAGCTGCCACTCACAGCCTCACCTGTGTGCTCCTAAACCTAAATATGAAATCAGTGTGTGTGTCACTTTAGTAAGACCAAGACCGTACAATAGAACTAAAGCTCCATGAATAACTGCATATTTGACTTATGGGCACTTTTGTTGCTCTTTTCTCCAGACACTGTGTCTTACTTCACTATTGGTTTGTAAAAAAAATAAACTTAAGTGGTTTAAAAATGCGACAAGTTGTTGTTTTTGGGTAAATGTGCGTCCTAACGCTGGATCATCATCATCATCATCCTCTGTGCCATAGCTGTTCATGACCCCCGTTATAAATATAATATATAAACATCCTCTTGCACAAATAAATGTGATAAGATTCATTCACTGTAAAAGCATACAAGCATACAAGCATACATAATAATATGAAGACGTTAAACAATACACAAAACTCCACATCAGTGTCTGACATCAGTGCAGAGTTAGATAATGTGCACATTAACAGCTCCATGACTGACAGGGTCACTTTAAACCGGCGCATGGTTCCTGGTTGGGGGGCTGGGGGGGGGGGGGGACTGTGCAGTAACTGCAGTAACTGCGCTCCTCCTGAGCGTCAGTGGCACAGTTGATCTGATGCGTCTTGAACGCATGGCGCAGGTTTTGTCTGCTGGAACAGAGGAGAGCGCGGAGTCTGCAGGAGATGTGAGTTTGACAAGCTTTCATTTCAAAGACTTAGTCAATTTAAAAACGTTTGTGTGCTTCACTGTCGGTTTTAAAAGTATTCAAAGTGACACTGATGCGCTGCGCAGGTCAGTGTTTCTTCTATTCTCAGGTTGACTTTTATTCAGCCTCTTACACTTTACTTCTACTCTGTCTCACGATATTATTACGATGTATATATAACACTTTCTTTGTTTTTGTTTTCAAAAAATGTGTACATATGTTTATGGATGCAGAGGAAACAGATGGAGCATTATTAAAGTAATAAAATGCTGTAATATTACAAAGCATGTCTCTAATGTCACACAAACTAATTACTTATACCAACAAAAGAATATTACCTACTTAAGTTGTCAAAACATGTACAAGAACTTAAAGTAAGATAAAGGTGTTACTAAGGATAAATGTTTATTGTGAAAGATTTGAATTTGTGAAACTAAAGAACCTTAAATGAGATAAAGAGATTAAATAAATCGCATAGAGTTAATCAGTCATTCACTAGGACAAATGTTGGCAGCATTTTCAAGTAGCTCACTTATAAACTTATAACAACTTATAACCCCCAGATAATGGACATTTACGACAATCAACATCTTTCAAAACACAAAAGTGTTGTTGCTGTTTTAATCACAATGATTGACTTACTGTATATTCTCCCATACTTTTAAACGTAAGTCATTAAAAATACATCTGTAGACTAAATAACTATAATTCTGACTCTATATTGATAAGTAACATAGTTAAGAAGAAATACGAAGCCTGGTGTTGATCCAATACTTCATGGTTATAGTGCAAAGCACTGTGGTGGTCAATATTTCACTGTGTCTGTTTGTTTGTTTGTTTGTTTGTTACTGGGACAGAAATTCAGAAGCTTATTGTGATGTAAAAAAAGGGAACTCATGAAAATATGAAGACTCAGTTAGAGAAAACATTTGTGAGCGACTATAATAGTAAAGGCAAAGTATGTCTGTATCTACTGTGGCTTAAAGTCCCCTGCAGCGACTATACTGGTGTGAAGGGAAGAAGTGTCATGACCCCGGCTTTACACTCTCACAGCTTCCTGTTTTTCACTCCCTACAAAAGTGTAGTAGATGCAAGTTGTTGATTACGACCTAAACCTTTGGATCATCGGTTTACTCTGAGATCTTTCTCTGCTCTGCAGAGATAAGCGGTGCCGGTGGACGAGGGCGGTCATGTGGTGTTGGAGGAAACCGAGGCACAGACTTCAGAATGCCACAGGCTGCGTCTCTGCTGCCCGTCCTGCTGGCGCTCATGGGATACGGTGAGCGTCGAAATACCATAACTGAATGTTTGACAAGGCTGGCAGCGTCACTGATGTTAACATTTATCTCATCAAGTCAACAAACATGAACTTAACTCCCTGAAACGGCAGAGGGAGATGGGGTTTGAAGGAAAAGCCTAAGGAGTGAAGACGGTGACGAACTTTCAGCCTCTTCCTTTTCCCACACCCTCTTTTGTTGGGAGGATGTGAATGTTGCACAATAGGATTTACGTAGTACACAGCACACACAATAGATCTTAAAACAATGTGCTGCTGCCACTGAGAGCTGATTCTTCACTGATTTCAGACGTTCATGGGACCACAATGAGATGATTATTCAGTTGTAATAAAGCACATTCCATCATGAATAGATGTGTGGTTATTTAAATTGAACATGGTGCAAATTGGGCACAGGGGATACTGTGTATTAATAGGCTTATACCTATACTATATAATACAAATATTTCCTTCCCCCTGTCTCAGTTGCAGGGCTGAGTATCTGGCCCTCGCTCCACGTGGCCCTCAGTAACGCCAGTGTGTTTGTGGAGTTCAGCATCAAATCCAACAGCAGCAGCGTCCGCAACACGAGCCTCTCTCTGATCAACACTGAAACCAACAGCACCGTGCAGACCCGGAATCTCCCCAACAACCCACTGTCAGGCAGGGTGGAGTTCGACTGCTCCTGCTTCCTGTATGCAGGGACGTTCAGGTTCCTGTTGAGGCACAGCAGCAGCACCACTGCTGTCTCTCATGCTAACAGCACAGATGTCAGCACCACCTGGTGGTGGAGTTCAGAACTACAGGTGCAGTGGCCGACCTTTCACCTCGCAGTGGAGAGGGATGGAAACCACTTAGGATCTTTTCAGGCAAGACAAACATGATCAGACACACGTTCACTGTGCTGCAGAAAGATGCTCATGTGTTTCTTCTTCTTCTTCTTCTTGTGTCTCACACCAGGTCGGAATATCCACCAGTGAATACTTTCAGGCTTGTTCACACGGCCTGGACTCGGCTCTCCTCCTGGAGGTCAGCTACATGGAGTACAACCAGATTGGGAGAAACAGCATCGACAAAGTCAGAGCTCGCACGCGACACCCGATCAAACCCCTGCGCTCCCAGAGCCTCGTGCTGCCGTGTGCCTTCCCTTTCACAGAGAGAGACTTCATACGCGTGGCGTTGCTTTCTCCACATACGTCACAGGAGGTGAAGAGCTCAGGACCGCTCTACCTGTCACGCATCTTCTCCTACAAACTGCAGGTGGAAAACCCCAACGCTTACAAGAGCGGCTGTGAAGGGACCATGTCTGTGAAACTGATCACGCCACCGTGTGCTCACATCAGTGGGAAAGTGTTGCTGTATAAGGACATGGGTGTAACACCTGGAGCGGGTGGAACAGCGCTGACGGCCTTTGGTGCAGAGGAGCCGTCCTCTCCTCCTCTGGCCTTTAACTGGCTGACCCAGGGAGAGAACGAGACCGAGTTCAACTGCTCCGTCTTTGACCAGGGAAGGAACAAGTACTGCTTTCGCTTTGTTTTCAACTACAGCCGCTCGCCGAGTCCAGCACAGATGTGTTTGGTGGTTCAGAGGAGTGAAGGTAACCGAACCCCTGTCAAACATCAGGGCTGTTGCTTTTCTTTATTAAAAAACATTGATCTTTGTTTGATTACCTGACTCCTCCAGAGTCCTGGGGCCCCTGGCAGCCGTGGACGGTGTGCAGCGTGAGCTGTGGAGAGGGGGTGAGGGAACGAACACGTGAGTGTCTGCTGCCCTCGAGCGTGGGAGGGATTCAGTGCACGGGCATGGTGAAGGAACAGTCCCTGTGCTCACTGGAGGACTGTGTTGGTTGGTGCTGGTTCTCTCCTTTATTTCTCTGTCCCTTTGATTCTGTGAGAACTTTAAAGGTCCAGAGTGCAACACGCACATCATGACACGTTTATTCTAAGGCAGGGGTGTCAAACTCAAATGACCTGGGGGCCAATGAGCATCTAGTCTGGTAAAGCAGGTAAAAACAACTGTTTATAGTCGGTGGGCATTATAAGATATTCATTATGATATTAGACAGAATTACAAAGTAAAAGTGCTTGTTTTGATGATGCCCAAAAATGGAGAATTAAATTGAAAATTTAGCAAATAATGACGAGGATAATTGTGATTAAAACAGCGTACAAGCTGACCCAATATTATAAAAATATTGCCGGCAAATAGTCTTATATTCTGTCTCTATTCCATCACCTCGCACAGTGGGGGGCGGGCCAAATGTAATCGATTGGAGGGCCACATGTGGCCCCCGGGCCACCAGTTTGACACGTGTTCTAAGGCTTTAAAAACCAGAAGCCTGTACATCTTGGTTTGGTTTTCTGTTAATAATGAGTGTAACACACTGGACCTTTACTCTTTATGTCCTCTTTACATTACATTACATCTTCTTGTGTTACATGCATTGTAGCACAACATGCAAACTTTAAATATCTCTTCTTTGTCCACAGTCTTGCCCGGTCCTTCTCCGTCCCTTCCTCCTATAACGGTTGGCGGTGCAACCCTGGGTGGGAACATGGTGGTCGTGGCCGGTATCTCCCTCTGTCTGGCTGTGATTATAGCGACCATCGTGGTGACCGTGTGGAGGAAACTCTGCCAGACCCCTCAGTGCAGCTCTGTCCGCAGAGGCTCCACACATTCCCCCGGAGGACGCAAGCTGTCCGATGAGGCCTCCATCTGTGGACACAGCCTCCAGAGACCCAGTCTGACCGACGGCCATGGAAAGCCAGGGAGCATGGATGTGGGTATGGCCCAAAAAGACGGCCCTTTCCCGGGCAGTCAGCCTCTGCCACAGACCCTGGTGATTCCTCTGTCACAGGACCCAGAACGGCTGTCTCCCACAGGTCAGAAGATGTTGCCGCCTTCGTTTGGGTAAGTTTTCTTAACGTCAGTATTATTGGCAAACACATCCTGTGCCACCCCCCACTTTCAGAAATGTAAATATAAATGTGAACCTGCAGGTACCGACTGGCTCAGCAGCAGCTGAAAGAAATGAAAAAGAAAGGCTTGAAGGAGGCCACACAGCTGTACCACGTCTCCTCAAGCCCAGTCCACGACACCGTGACGGAGACGTCTGCTTCACCCACCAGCTCCACAGTCCCTGCTCCAGCTGGATTCACTCACTCTGCCCTCGCACTGAGCCCCCTGGACGACACCAACCACACTCACTTCCGTATTGCTGCTCCGTTCTCTGAGCCACCGGCACAGACTTCAAGGCTCACATCAGACAGACTGAGTCCCAGAGTGGAGGTGGTCTCAGGTCCTCCTGTCTCTGCAAATGGGGGCAGCTCAAAATGGCGTGAACGCACTGCCCAGTGGGTGGAGATGGTGGAGAGGAGCGGATTAGCAGGAGTCAGAGGAGGAGGAGGAGGAGGAGGAGGAGGAGGAGGAGGAGACGTAGCAACGGGCAACTTCAATCACAAGAATCCACACTTTCGCCGGACGTCCAGTTTCAATGACAGCAAATACCAGAGTCCACAGTCAGCACAGTCCAGATACTTCAGAGAACGCAGCATGACCCAGGTTCTCCATCTGTCTTTGATCTCGATGCCGTGCGTCAGTTTTGTCCTTTTTTACACGTTTAACAAAAACTATACATTGTCCTTTTTCAGGTGGGATCTCGGACTCTACCTGAGGGAAGTAGCTGGACCAGAGGAGGATGGGAGAGGCAGCCGTATCACTCGTACCCCATCCCAGAGCACGGGCCTTCAGAGTGGACTAAACCCAGACCCCAGAGAGATGAGCAGAAGAAACCGTGGTTAGAAACCTCTGCTCCCTCTCACAACAGTGAGCTCAGACACACTGGAACGAACACAAACAGCACTTCAGCATCTAAAGGCAGCACTGGAGAGAGGCAGAGGAGCGGCGAGCCTGAACGAGGAGGGAAACAGGGCATCTCAGGGATTGGGGGTCCAGCCACTGGGCCTGCTAACTCGTTTGGAGTGAACCAGCTGGGCGTAGAGCGGGCTGAGCAGAACTGGAACCGTCGCGGGCCGTCACCGATCCAGAGGAACATCCTGGCCCGCAAGTTAAAGGAGGCTCAGTCTGGCTCTGGGGTTAAAGGTCGGCAGCGGAGCTCCACCTTCAGTGCATCATCGTGTGAGCAGAGCAAAGGTCACTGCCGCTCTCTGCCAATGTCTGCAGACGACAGCCGCAGCGTCGGCTCGCCTTTTACACTCAGTGAGGCTGAGCAGAGGATGCTGGACATAGACGTGTCCTCGTCATTTGTCGGTGACGAGTGAATTACAATAGTTTGTAGCACTTAAATCTCCTAAATCCTGTTACATCTGTGACTGTAACCTGATATTAACAGTGTTTGGACGCCTGACTATTACACCAGCAGGGACTGGAATAACTTATTCAGAAACAAATACAGTACTTTAATATGGAGCTGGTCCCCTGTTGCAGCTACAACAGCCTCCACACTTCTGAGGTTAGACACTGAGAAGACCTGGATCACCATCTCTGTTCCAGTCCATCCTAAAGGTGTTCGATGGGGTTGAGGTCAGGGCTTTGTGCGCTGAGGCGCAGTCATGTTGGATCAGAATATCACCTTCCTCAAACTGGAAGCATAGCATTGTCCAAAATGTCTTTATGCTGAAGTGTTAAGATTGTTCTTCACTGGAGAGAAGCCTGATTTAAACACCTTGATTCAATACTTGTCCATATAGTGTATTAAGTTTAACTTTTTATTGTTTGTTTATTGTCTAACTTTGCAAATGTTATTGTAACATCTATTTTTGTTGACCAGAAAATGGATTTCTGCCTCCAAGACACTGGAGTAGTTTTCTTTATGTAGCAACCACTGGGACAACATTTAGTACGAGATAAATATTTGTATTTAAATCACAAAAAGGAGGCGCTACTGTTCTCTGCTACTGAATGTGAGCTTTGTGTTCCGCTGTGATGTTTGTGTGATCTGTGCCGTGTCAAAGTTGTTTCATGTATTTTTTGATACAGAATGAATAAATAAGTGGTTGTTGAATATGAACACGAGCGTGGGTGGAATGCTGTTTGTTTTATTGTTTGAATATCATATACTTCAGTATAGAATTGTACACGAGTAAAGACACTATTCTGTCAACGTCAGCAAAAGGGAGAAAATAAAATATATAGAATTTAGATAGTGAAGATGGCGCCGTGCTAGTGGCAGCTTGACACAGCAGCTCCCTGTGTGTATTAGTGTTTTCTTTTAATTTAAGCTTTGAAAACAATTTCCCCTCGGGATGAATAAAGTATTTCTATTCTATTCTATTCTATTATACATCACATCAGTCTTTTGCTTCATTTTAAAGATTTGATTCTCTGGCGTTTTTAAATTCCCCCCGCTCCACTGCCCATGGCGTCCAGAAACACCAGAGGCCGCACCTTCATGGCGGTGTGTCTCAGAGAATACCACACACCTCTCCAGGTTCCCCACACCACGCCGTTGTCATACTGGTGCTTGTACTTCCCTTTGCGGTAAAACTTCCCGTTCAGGTTGGCTGCATGACACCTGCAGGGGGCAAAGGTCAACAAGTCAACAACTGGTGCGACCGGAAAACACAACACTGCACGTGGTCGAGCTTGAAGGGAGACAACAGAGTATCATCTCACCTGTTGAACCACCATCCCGCCTTGTTCTCCTGGGCACAGCTGCCCTGAAGGTAGCGGTCATTGTCCTGTCGATCAGTATCACCAGTCATTATCAGTTTAATAAGTAGTTTTATATTTTGTTGTGTTTTACATTTTGTTGTGTCTTATTTAAGTGTTTAAGTCTTTGGTTATTTTATTGTGTGTCTTTAAACTGGGAGTCACTGCAAAATTTTGTTATGTCCTCATAATGATAATAAAAAATTCTTGATTCTAAAAAGCCTCTTTGATCCGTACACAGGGATCTGGACTGACCTGGTCACTGGTGCTGAACTGCATCCCACTGAGGCAAGCCGACCACTGCTCCACCATCCCCCCACCGCCGGTCAGAGCATCTCCAGCTTTGCCGCTGTACTGTCCGTAGTGAAGACGATACTTGTCCTGGAGCGGACACCACGGTGAGTTTACGGAGAATGACTTCAGAAATGTATATTAAAATGTTTTTTTCTCCTCACGTTCTCGTCGGAGATCCTGAAGTTCTCATAAAGAGCATAACTCCTCTGTCCTCCCCAGTCCATGAGATCTATCTTCACCAGGTTCTTACCTGTGGGAATCATTCAGGTTAAATAGGATTTCAATTATTTCCCTTCAAAGGTGAATGAAGTTGCATTATTTGAGGGTGTAATTACTGACCGTCAGACAGCAGAGAATACATTTGTTCATTCCCCAACCAAAACTCATCATTCCACAGTTTAAAGTCACCAAATCCGTCTCTGTAGGCGACCCAGTCTCTGCAACCATCAGGCAGATGTTTAATCACATGACACCTCCCGTCTCTCATGTGACGAACCATTCGTGGACAAATACCTGTTGAAGTCAACTTTTCCATGTCGGCGTCTCTGAAACACCGTCCATCCTCCCCCGTCCTCCATGTCACAGTAAACCAGAAACGGCTCCTGGTGTGATTTGGGTCTGATGCGGTAGAAACCACTCGGTGACCTCAGTCGCTCAAACAGCTCGGAACAATCTGACGAGGACAGCGTTTCAATAACAGTGTAGAAGACTAACTGTCAGTGATGATGTGAACACTCCTCACCTCTGTCGTAGACCATCACGTTGCCTGCTGGTGGCAGTGATGTCCTGTTAGAGGCGTCTAAAGCCCCGCTGATGTTGCTGTGGTCTACAGCAGAGTCTTTGTCCAGGTCAGGATCAGAAACAACTGATTTGAGTTGAAACGGGTGGAAATATTTGTGCATCTGCAGATGTTCGACCTGCCAAGTCCCAATGAGGAGTTTATTCTCCAGCTTCTTTATACTGCGCTTCAGAGCTGCGACCTCAGGCCCACACCAGTCTCTCTTCTGAAAATGTGGGAAATCAACAGCATGTCAATCCACGACATTTCTACTCTCGTGTTTTCAGTATCATGGGACCATGGTCTTCCTAAGAATGACACTTCTTTAAAAGCTCTGTAACGCGGTTGTTGTTGTTCTCAGTGTCAAACAACAGGAGAACATGTGAAGATGTTAAAGAACAGCACTCGCCTGTGACACCTGTGTAGAATCAGCCGTGGCACACACCAGAGCCAACAGCAGCGGAACAAACATGATCCTGAGGAAGAGGAAACCGTCTGCAGAACCAGCCTGAAATTACAAAACAATACAGGTTTAAAATGACACGAGAAACAAACATTAAAGCGAATCTCTGCATCACGAGCACGAGCCTACCTTCATTTCACAATGGTGTTTTCTCCAGGTTCAGTGTTCTCTTCCTCAGGATTATTTATAGGCTGGGCCAGTTCTGCATGGTCCATATTAGAGGATCCAGACGTAACCAGCTGTGCCAAACGCTGAACTCTATCCAGCCTCTCACTCTCCCTCCTCCTCCTTCAGAGGCCGAGGCTGATCTCACACCTGTAAACGGCCTCATGGACAGGATGTGCCGACAAGACCTCATTCTTCTCATACCACTATTTTTACCTCTTCCCTTCTTTTTAAAAAACTGTTTTGTTGTTTTGAGGAATAAAATAAAAACATATGTATTTTTTTTCAAAGACCAATTAAAAACAAGCTTTTTTTATACACAATATATAAAAATCACATTTAATTATGTGAAATTAAAATGACTCAGCCCATAATAGTCGACAGTGCATAATATTGTGGAAGATTCTGCAGAAATGTGCATTGCTTATTTTTTATTGTATTTTATTGCCACAATGAAAGCAGTGTGGTGAAACACATGGTTCAGGTGAAATGAAGCCGTGGTAAAAACCAGCACCCCGTGTTTATTTCATATTCTAGATTATTTGGGGTGAAATAGTGGTGCTCAGGTTATATGTGGACGTCTTCCTGCAGAGGAGAGTTCATCTCACATGTGTAACAGAAGCTTCCGGGCCAAATAAAATGGGGATGCAAATCTCAGCAGCTGTAAAAACCAACTCTGCCACAAAATGCACACTTTTGTTACGCAAAACAACTGAATACAGACGCCAACATAGAACAGTGAAGCAGGGCAATATGCAAAATAAGGAATATGTTAATGATACTTAATAAACTGGCAAAGGGGAAGAGTGGGGGGGGCAGAGCCAGGAACCAGAGGACAGAGCAGGGCAGAGCTCCAGAGAGTGTCCACAGTTTCCAGTCCAGAAAACCCAGAGTGTGTGTGCAGCAATTAGAGATGATGCTTAAAGTTCAGCACTCACAGACTGAGACGGCGCTGAGTCTACGATGGGGCAGCTGGGTGGAGTTGTGGCCTGGTTTATAAAGCAGAGTTGATTGGAGATGACTGACAGCTTGGCACACAACACCTGCACCTGATCCCACTCCTGTAATCAAGCACACGGCACAGACACAGAGAGAGAGAGAGAGATGAGAGTTACTTTCACATGTGGAACATCAGCTTCCTGGCTAAAGAAAATAGACGATGCAAATCTGTGCAGCTGTAAAACCAACTTTGCCAAAAAATGCTCCCCCTTTATCACTTTATTTTTGAGTATTTGGGATACAATGGTGTAGAGCTGCAACTATCAATTATTTTCAGAATCGGTTAATCTGTCAATTATTTTCTCAATTAGTCGATTAATCGTTTGGTCCATAAAATGTCAGAAAACCTTTAAAAATGTTGATCGGTGTTCGTCAAACATGGAAATGATGATGTTCTCAAATGTCTTGTTTTGTCCACAAACCAAAATGATTGACTTTTTATGATTTCTTTGTTATCCAGAGCAAAGAAATGTAGAAAATATTCACATTTAAGAAGTTGAAACAATCAGAAATCTTGTTTTAATCATAAAAAAAGCTTCAAACCGATAAATCGGTTATCAAAATAATGGATTCATCGTTTCAGCTCTACACTGGTGCTGGTGTTATATTTGGGTGCATTGTGCCGCCCTCATGTGGAGGATAAAGCATTAGACAATAATTCATGAAATGACACAATTGTGCAATTATGCATTCAAATCAGTTTAATTCAGTGTGATTTGTACAGGTTTAAAAGAGTGAATTTAAAGATTTAAAGATTTTATAGCCATTATATGTGAAGAAGAAGGAAAACATAATTCACCTCATGTTTTCCTTATTCTTCACAATTCCTGGTTGATGGATAAATTAAGTATATTCAGATTATTAGAAGGTTTAACAAAGTACCATTATGCCCAAATGAATGAATTAAAACCATGTGTATGTGTCGTTAGGGAAGGCACACTGGATACAAAGCAGATGTTAGAGGCAGGAGGGAGTGAGGGAGGTGTGAGGAGTGAGGAATGAGGAGGGATCTGAGGCAGCAGCAGCTCCTTCAGCTCCTTCATGGCTTCACTTTTCACCACTTTTTCACTGACAAAGAGTGAAAATAGCTGCGGACAGCAGAGTTGTTATGTCCAGGGTTCAGGTTCGGCCTCAGTGTCCGTGTGAAGGTGGACAGGAGATCAAAGTTGACTTTGAAGGACGCTTTAAAGGAGACTTAAAAGCGCGTCGAGAGCGAGACAGAGGCTGCGCGTTTTCTCATGACGTCCAGGAAGCTGCAAACCGCTACGTTTGCACAAAACCATGAGGAATATTGGATGGACAGAAAAGTTAACCTTTGAACCAGCTTCCTTTGTCCGCAGCAGAAGTCACAAGACAACAGTCTCGTATCATTTCACAGATGACTGCGCTGACGGTGAGACAACACAGTTACTTTGTGTCGCGTAAAAACAAACTAACTAACTAAAGTGACTGAGGACTGAGGACTGAGGTGAACTGTGTCTGCTTTGTCTTCTTCAAACTTTCTCCTCGCCTTTATTTCATGAAACCTGTGAAAAGTGACCTTTCTTTGATAATTGGCTCGTTACTTTTCTTTTCTTTTCTTTTTTTTGGTAAGTTTTTCTAGTTTGTGCAGTTTGATTCTGTTGTTAATGATGAAGCTGCATGTTGTTATTCTTTCCCTCACTTGAGTTTTTTCCGGCTGCAGATTCAGTTGAAGTTGTTTGAATGATAATGATGTTATTTTAGTTTCATCTGCAGAAACACCTTCTGTTTCCAAATGTAATCACACACACACACACATCATGTGTTAGTGCTGCACTTTTTACAGCAAGTGTGAACTCCTGCACTGAAAGTCCAGTGATAAAGTGACTTTAACAATGGCAGCATGTGATTGGCAGATCAGACACTTTTCTTTTCCCTCTGCAGATTCAGTGTCTTTTGTTCTGGATCAGGATGTCGTATTAGCAGATATACACAGATTATTGTTCCTCTCTTCTGACCCTCATGTCCTAAAACCTTTACACTTGTGTGTCTTACAATTGCAGAGACAACGCGTCCATTAAAGTAAGAAGGAAGACACACACATCATGTCCTCTGTCCATTTCCATCCAGGGTCAGATTCAGGTGTGAACGGGTAAGGTGCATCAGAATATAACAGAATATTAGAAGTCCATGTACCTCTTTAAATTGAATCAGGACGTCAGGGAACATCACTGAGCTGCAGTCGTTTCTTTTTCTGCCCGTTTTCATTAGAAATGTGGCAAAGATGGAGGACGCTGAAGTGGAGATCGACAATGGAAGTCACGAGTCTGCTGTGCCAGACACGACGTATCAGTAAGTTTATCTTCATCAGCGCTTCACTCAGAACCACATTTACCTTGTTTGTGGCGAGGATCACACGTCTTTTCTCCTTTTGCAGTAATATCCGGAAGAAGATTGCACCGTTTGTTATGTCCTTTGGATTTCGGTGAGTGTGTTTTTGGAGAAGACATCTGCTGGTTCTTCTTTTGTTTTATTCACTAACTGTTTTGCTCATCAGTATATTCGGAGTGATACTCATCATACTGGACATTGTGCTGGTGATTGTGGACTTTTCCCTGCCGAGCAAGAGCAGGGAGGTGGGAGACATCTTGGAGGTCGTGTCCCTCACCATCTCCTTCTTCTTCCTCATCGATGTCCTCCTGCGGATCTATGTGGAAGGGTGAGAAGCAGATCTAGTATTAACACTCGTGCAGTCTAATCTCTCTCTGATAAATCTTACCTCTTGACTGACCGAGGCTTTAATTCAGTACGTTCAGTTGCATTTTACTGCTGCTGGTTTCTCAAGAAAGATCCAAGAGTGATGCAAACATTCCCGTAGTCGTGTGTCAGCAGAAACCAACAGTGATTAGCCGTTAAACAGGAAGTAGTGAAGGGGAAGCTGGACAGGAAACGCCTGACGTGGTCCCCGGGCAAACATAACAAAATGAGTACAGTGTCCCGACTGATCTTTGCAGCGTTCATATTCAGTGTCTGATGATGCCGCCCTTCTTCCAGGTTCAAAGTGTACTTCACCTCCAAGCTAAACATCTTAGATGCCGGCATTGTGCTCGTCACGTTGGTGATCACCATGATCTACACCTTCACTGACCTGTCCGGTGCCAGCCTGATCCCGAGGTACGTCCTCCTCCTCCTCCTCGTCATCCTGTGAGTGTAGAGCACATTACACTTTCTTCATTTGGCTTATGGTCGATTTTAAACTAGCTTTTGTGCCACTGTCGCTCTCATTGGTCGTTGATTAAAACAACATTAGGTCTTTTAAATGTGCAAAATCTGTTTACCTTGTTTTTGGCTAGATAGATGAACACAACAGGCAATAACTATTCAGTCAGTAAAACAGAATAAATAGGAATAAAAGCAACATAGAAGGACATGAGAAAATACAAAAACATAAAAAATACAATATATAATAAATACAATTAACATGAAAACATAGGTAATATGCTGACATCTAAATATACTTGTATACAAAGTAAGACTTTACACAGTATAGTCTATATAAAGTACATATATGTACTTTATATATATATACGTGTGTGTATGTATGTATGTGTGTGTATATATGTGTGTGTGTATATATATGTATGTATATATGTGTGTGTGTGTGTGTGTATATATATATATAAATGTATGTGTGTGTATATATATATGTATGTGTAAATGTATGTGTGTGTATATATATATATATATACACATACATATGTATGTGTGTGTATGTGTATATATGTATGTGTATATATATATGTGTGTAATATATATGTATGTATGTGTGTATATATGTATGTGTGTGTATATATATGTATGTGTATATGTATGTATATATATATTTGTGTGTGTGTGTATATATATATATATATGTATGTATATATATATATGTATGTATGTGTATGTATGTATGTATGTGTGTACTGTATCCTTTTTAAAAAATATCTCCTCCTAATACATTCTTTTACGTTCCATCAGGGTGGTGACGTTTCTACGTTTCCTGAGAATAATCATCCTCGTGAGACTTCTCCGACTGGCAGCTCAAAAGAAAGATTTGGCCAAGGTCACCAGGAGGATGGTAAAGCTCTGATAACTGACTTTATGTGTGATCCTGTCCTTTTAAAGATTTATGGAGATGATTGAGACTTTTACACCTTGTTGTTTTTGTCAGGTTTCTGAAAACAAGCGACGTTATCAGAAGGATGGATTTGACCTTGACCTGACCTATGTCACAGGTAGGTGTTAGATGGTGCGCGACAGATTAAACACGGTGACTTTTATAAACACACCGTTTTCTAAATGTTGTTTTTCTAGATCGTGTCATTGCCATGTCTTTCCCCTCGTCTGGAAAACAGTCCTTCTACAGGAATCCCATCGGGGTCAGTTTGACTCCACTTGCATTCGATATAAACACGCACACTAATATCATAATGAAGTCCTTCATGTGCATCATATAACAAACTCCGCCCACTATTCCTCTCTGCAGGAGGTCGCCAAGTTCCTGGACGCCAAACACGGCGGCCACTATAAAGTTTACAACCTGTGCAGTAAGTTGAAACACGACAGAGTCGACACATGTGCTCTTCTGTTGCTTCTCTGTGGAGAACCACACAAACCGTCATCTTCTGCCTCCAGGTGAGAAAGGTTATGACCCAAAGTTCTTCCACTACAAAGTTGAACGGGTGTTCATCGACGACCACAACGTCCCCTCGCTGGAGTAAGGATTTCTCTTCTCTTTTTTCCTCGTGATTACACTGAAGCTCACACGTTCACGCTGACTTTATTGTGGTGTTGCTCTGCTGCTTTATCTCAGGGACATGCTCAAGTACACAGCGAGTGTGAGGGAGTGGATGTCGGCTGATCCCAGGAACATCATCGCAATTCACTGCAAAGGAGGGAAAGGTGACGCCTAACATGTTTGTTTCATTGTCATTAAGTGAACTAGAGGATTTGTGCTACTGAGAAGATACAGTTGCACCTCTCCCATAATTTAGGCAGGTTAGTTTCATACATTTTCAATTTAATGGAGGGAAAATGGCAGAAAAAGGTTAAATATTTCATAATGTGTCACGAGCAGATAAAACTGACTCAGTAACTCCTCCTACAGTCATTTCCAATGGGTAGAATTGCAGGAAGGTTAATATTTCATCTGTCTAGTATCTGTTAATCACATCGAACTATTGATTGACAGGTTTGAAATCTCCTGCACAAGCTGAATATTTTCATGTGTGAGTTGTTGAAATCCACTGAACAATGTAGCAGGAGATCACAACTAAATAAAATGGAAACATTAATCAAACCATGTCTGTGCTCTGCGGTCAGGACGCACCGGTACGATGATTTGCATCTGGCTCATCGACTGTGACCAGTTTGAGAGCGCACAAGTAAGTCTGGTTTTAACCAACGAGTCGCCTCCTTCAGACGATGATGACTTCACCACGTTTCCTCTCGTGTGTTTTCCGTTTGCCCCTCAGGACAGTCTGGAGTATTTTGGTGAGAGGAGAACGGACAAGAGTCGGAGCTCCAAGTTTCAGGGAGTGGAGACTCCCTCTCAGGTGAGAAACTCTCCCGCCTGGCTCCTCCTACTGTAACATGACTGACACAGTCTCAACGTGACACTTCTGTGTGTGTGTGTGTGTGTGTGTGTGTGTGTGTGGAGCACAGAGCCGGTACGTGAGCTACTACCAGATCATGAAAACCACCTTCAACAGACAGATGCCTCCACCTCAAAGCCTGAAGATCAAGAGCATCCGAATCCACTCCGTAGCCGGTAAAACCTCATTTATTTAACGTATTTTTTTGCATGTGTGTCCGTGTGTGTGTGTGTGTGTGTGTGAATCATGGAGTCTTTGCTCTGACGCAGGTGTGGGGAAAGGCGACGGCAGCGACCTGAAAGTGAGGATAATTGTGAAGAAAGAACTGGTATTTAAATGTGTCTGCGCCAAACAGGAGAACTGCATGGTAAGTTATTTACTCACTTTTTTATTACTTTTATACGAGTGGATGATTGATGATGATGATTGTGTGTGTGTGTGTGTGTTTCACAGGTGTTTCCTGACATGGGCAATAATGCAGCAGTCATCAGTCTACAGAGCGGCCCTGTTGTTCAAGGGGATGTGAAGGTCATGTTTGAGTCGAGTGCTGTGAGTTCTTCACTTGACAATGTTTCAAGAAACGACTTATGATCACAGGAAGTCACCCGTGTTTCTAATCATTCTCTTCAGGGTCTTCCAAAAGGATACGAAGACGTTCCGTTCTACTTCTGGTTCAACACCTCCTTCATAAAGGATAACAAGTATGTTCAGAAGATGCACTTTCCATCTGTTGCTTCTTTTCCCTTCTGTCTCTGAACTCTGCATCACTTTAAATCCTCCGCAGGCTTTTTCTACACAGAGAAGAACTGGACAACCCACACAAACCTAAGAACTGGAATGTGTACAAGGAAGACTTTGGTGTCACGATGTTCTTCTCCGAACCATAGACCGGAGAGGAAACGGCTCGTCGTTGCAGATCAAACACTACGGAATCAAATGAAAAAGGGAAATGTGTGTGTATGTTGAAGTTGTTGTTGTTGTTGTTGTTTGGGGAGCTGCCGCGAGTCGACTGCTCTGGATAATAAAGAACGTGTTACTGGATAAAACTGTGAAAAAGAACTTGATATTGTGATGATTCTTCATTTTAATCATTTCATCATATATATACAATCTTTAAATTATTGTACACACCAAAGGCCACGTCGATCACGACCTGAGAATCTTCACATTCTGTGTCTAACTCCATCTCTATTAAACCTCCAAATTAGCGAGCTGACAAAGAGAAAAGTGCAGAAGTAAAACTGGAAACAGGCGTCCTATTTTAGGTGAAATCTTTCCTTGCTGAGGCCGACGATGAACAACAACGAAGCAAAACCTCAAGTCCTGATTCAATCAAAAAAAACTCTAAAACGTCACCATTTAAATAATAATTATAATAATAACTTGGATTTATAAAGCGCCTTTCACAAAACCCAAGATCGCACATGAAACTTTCCTAAAATCTTGACAATAACACTGACAATAACTCATTGCTCATGCATTCTGATTATTGTAAAAGGTTCAGATTAAAGACACCAGCGCGGTCGGACTGAACGAACCACTTCATCTCCGTGGTCTCATGTAAACGCGTCAGCGCTGAGCACGATGAACGTGATCTGTTGACCGAGACGCACTTTCATCGTTTATGAAATCAACATAAACTGTAAAAGTCTTGTTTCCCTAATTAGAAACAAGACATTTGCACATATTTGGTGGAGCTGCTTCTCCTCAGTCCAAACACGCTTCACGTTAACACAGAGTGTTCCGGGCAGCTTTGGCCATGTGTCCTTCAAAACCATTGAGGAGATCACACTGCTCCAGCTCGTCGTAGCGCCCGCTCAGCAGAAAGCAAATCATTGTGGTTTTGCAGGTCTCCATGCAGGGTTCAGACACGTGTCCTTTGTGCCTGTAGTACCAGAACTTTCCGAAGACCCGGTCGTCGTTAATAAAGGTCCTCACCAGCCTGTTGTAATCGGAGGGAAACAGAGTGGAAATACCGTAGGCTTCAGTGGCGCGGTACAGCAGTGTCCATGTAGGGTGCGGCTCGGGGCCGGCAGGTGAGCCTCCGGGACGGAGTTTGCCTCCGTCAGGTTGAGGATGTAGGTTTCGTGGTCGAGAACGAGTCGAGAGCTGCCACGGTAGTTTCCGTCCATGTAGTAGACGCGATATCCTGGAGACAGAAACACGAGGGATGAAAAATGAGGTTTAAACACAGCAAACGTGTAGAGAAGAGACTCATACATTTACCTAAGTGAGAAACAAAGCAGCTGAACATCGCTACAGAATATAAACTATAATATAAACTTGTTTAAAGGGTTTATTTTACTTCTGGAGATAAACGTGTTATTTGATCATGAGATTGAAAATCCTGAATAAAATTGACAAAAAGTCAACGTCAAAGTCGCTTCCTACAAAGAAAATAAAAGCCCTGCAACTGCTCTTTACTGTCAACATGCTGTCAAAATAAAATGAAATAAATAGTAAATATAATATAATTGTTTATATAATATAAATAATAAAAAAACTGCTCGAATGAAACGAACAAACAGCAGCATCATCATGATTTTAAGTTTATCCTTCATTGGACCAAGTGGAGAAAAAAATGTGTGAAACAGCCCTTTAATAAACATGAGAGACAGAAACTGCAGCGTATTTTTATGAGATTACGAGATTGTTTCTGTTGTTTTTAACTCACCTGGGTTCAGATTAATATAAGTCGTGACACTCGGGGCAATGAAAGCCACTCCCAGTGGGCGTGTCATGGTCGCCTCGTCGTAAAACATTTGGAACTCGTCCAGATGTGTGTGGCCAAAAAACT